>NC_081442.1:11532093-11594342 GCF_007210705.1 Tigriopus californicus
AGCTTTAGGTGGGCTTAAAGATTAACGGAAGTGATCGTAAATACTAGAAAAGGATGATGCAGAATAATATAACGATTTCATTTTTTTTGCAAATTTCTGCACTTTTCTGCCACTCATTTTGGACCAATTTCTGCCATTTTCTGCCACCATTTTTTGCCAGGTGGTAGAAAATAGCTTTTAATAATTTCTCATCCCTGACCAAGGGTGATAAATTAAACTGTCCTAAAAAGCCGATAAAGTGTGTTTTGCTGAAAACATCTAAGACTCTTACAATGCTCAGATCTCCACAACGAAAGGCTGATTTATCTCGAGTGTTTGCTAGAATATCATTTAGTTTGTGGAAAGCTCGATTAAAATCAGCCCGTGGTACGATGCACACAGAGAGGAAAACTCTTTTTCCTAAATGAATTCCTCTTACCTCACCACTGGCATCCATTAGCCGCAAAAAATATCGTTTGAGATGTATTGGGGGGCGATCGAAGGAACCAAACTAAGTCTTGTTACATCATAAGTTATCAGATATAAGTTTAATTCTAGGAAAACTCGTACAGGAGAACACAAGTGATCACTCTTGTGGGAAACAGAAATGCTCATAGGTTGGTTTAATCCACTAAGCTGGATGTACTTCCTGGATAACTGTGGAATATCAAGTGGCTATCATCATCCATCAAATCTGAAAGCATATTGATAAGACAATGATTGGTTAGTAAGATGTGCGGAAGTTTAGAAATTAGCATCTACAAGTTTAACAGAAGGTGTTTGGATTGCATTGGACTGAGCAGAACACATTGAAAAATGGGTATGACTGAGACAGCCTAACTTTATGAAAACCTTTGTCAGGACCGGAGCCATTCTTTTTGTTCATCATTTTTATTTCAATAATAATGAGAACATCTAGTCACAAACGAGAGGCGAAGCTGATGAATGAGGATTGAATACGATATTTTGATCTGTTTGTATCTTTTTTTAAAGGTATTTTTGTGTTTGTAGAGAGTGTATATTTTGTGTTTAATTACAAGCGACCGGTTAACTCGACTGGGTAGAAAATCTATAAATGTTGCAAAATCGATTTGCATTCAACATTCCGATTAATGCAAACCAATTCGGCAAAATCCACAACTACTCCCAAATTAGTTAAAACGTCACTCATTGAAAGAAAAAGGAGGATCTGGTGGGCATTGCTAGGTTCTCAAATCGACATAAAGTTAGATATATATATATCATATGAATTCATACATATGTATGTATAGTACAGCTGAACTGAAAAGTAAGATTTAAAATCGTTTCTTCTTCTTTTTCTTACCCTTATTCTTTTTCGGATTGGGCGAATTGCCCACACTCGAATCCGTGGTCTCGCCGATGCTCGTGCTCAAAGCCAGACTCTCTCGGGCAGAGGACGAGGACACGAGGTTGTCCTCGTCAAAGGTCACGTTCAAGCTCGAGGTCATCTTCTCCTCCTCATCTCCGAGAGCTTCCTTGAGATCTTCCAAACTGGCCGCATTCTGCTTCGAGACCCGCACTCCTTGACCTTCGGCCGCGGCGATTTCCGAATCGAATTTGAACACATCCTCTAGTTGGGGCTTCTCTCCGGACACGCCGCCTTCATCAGCGTCCAGATCAGCGGGGGGTGAGGAGGCTATGGCCTCGGAGAGGAACTTATTCACGTCCAAGTCATCAGCCTCGAAACTCCAGCCTTCTTTGTCTTGATCACGAAGGACTTCGTCGCCATTGAAGCTGGATTCGGAGTCCGCGAAACTGCTGCCCCGGCTCCGGAAAGCTTCGGTGTGGCTCATGGAGGGCCGCAGGTTCAGTTGGGGTTGCTTCTTGCGACGACGACCATTGGAAACGGGTTTGAATTCCAGGTCATCTTCGCTACTGTCCACGGATTCCGAGTTCAAAACGGCGGGTTGAGAGACGGACCGGGCCACAAATCCAGTGCTTTGGGTCATCTTCTTCTTGGCGTCGTACTTTTGCTCGGCTTTCACGATGCTGTTCAAGATGGCATTGTCCGTGGAGCTGCTTTTGAGGAGGTCGTCCACCCAAAAGGGCACTTCCGGTTTGGCCGAAGTTTCGCGGTCAATGTTGAACGGTTCCGATCCGGATCCCTCTTCTTCGTCTTCGTCGTCGTCGTCCTCATCCTCTTCGTCGTCTTCGGTGGTGTCGTCAGAGGCCTTCCGGTTGGTGATCTCTTGGAATTCGTCGGAATGAGTCGATACCTCTGCCGCTTGCTCTTCTTGCTCTACTTGCTCTTCTTCATCCTCGTCCTCCACTTCAACTTCCACATGCGGTTGATCATCCGTTTTGATGTCCGAAGAGCTCATGAGATCGATATCTTGCGTGCTTTCCACCAAAGCTTGGACCAACTGATCATCGTCGTCCCTCCAGGGGAAACTGGTCGTCATCTCTTGTTCCAAAGGCGTGGTTTCTCGTTCCTGGGCCGTGCTCAATTTCTTCACGACCGTGAATGCCACCGGCTCTTCCACTTGGCACTCATCCGCCGAGCTTGAGCTCTTTATTGAGCTTCCCTTATTCTTGCTCTTGTTCTTGTTCTTTTTGCCTTTCTTATTCGACTTATTAGTGGCTATAGGAGGCGAGATCGGTCGTGTCTCTTCGACCGGAACAGCCTTGGGAGGTGCCGGGATCACTTCGGCCTTGATGGGCTCCAACATGGCCTCCTTCTTGGGAATGGACCCTTTGGGCTTCTGCACCACAGCGAAACGCCCTGTGAAGTCCGAGTCCACGTCACACACTCTCATCGAGTCCATTTGGATGGCTTGGCTCCGCCGTGATTCCACGGCCACAGAGAAGATCTTGGTGTCGTTGACCGTGTTGTGTTGCACGGGTGCTTTGGAGGTGGCTGACACATTGCGACTGCGGGCATCTTCCGGAGTGAGACAGAAGAACTCTTCCTCCGAAGATTCGGTCTTGATTTGATTCGGCTGACGACCGCTTGAGGCTCTTCGCGTCGGATTTGAGGTCGTACCTTCAAAGGAAACAGAGGCCAGAGATCAGATTTGAGGGGAGCATTCATTGGGATTTGTTGGCACATCACTCCCAATCCAGAGCCAATGGGTTCGAGCAAGTCTTGTTTCTCTCGATTTTGCGGGGTTTCAATGGGTCTGTGGGGGTTAGTCCCGTTTCAGAAAGTGAGAGCTGCCCACGCAGATCACCATCACCCCACACGACGATGGAACACACAAGTTTGTTTCCCCGACACGAAGACACTTAATCACTAGGGGAGGAACATTCTAATGGTGAGGCACATGAGCGATTACCGATCGACCGACACTTTGGAAACACGATCATTTTGGGACGTCTGGTTTGAAAGTGTTCCAAGTTTTGAGGACCAAATCATTGAGATAAGGAAGGGTGCTTTCACAATGTTTCATCAGTACAAGATCGTCCCCAGGTAGTACTCAAATGTGTGTAGTACCTAAATCAACATCAGCAACAATGAAGGTGTGACAACGAAGGTATTTACCGTCAAGCAACGATTCTTCACCGATCGTCTCGGACATGGCCTCTTGCAGTTCGTTTTCCACATTCAAAACGGAATCTTTGGCCGATGGATTGGCAGGGGCGTGACCAGGATGTCGTTGAAAGGCATTGGAGAAATGCGGGGACAGCTCGAAACTACTGGCCGATCCAGCCTCGATCAAGACCTAGAAAACCCATTCCATCAATGTTATTCAGTGTTGGCTTACTCCGCATCTGTCCCGATACATTGGATAGATCAGGAATTTCTCCCATCCAGAGGTCTTCCTTACCGGATTTCGTCCAGTAGGCGGGTGTCCTTGATGTTTCATCTTAGGGGGCATGTTCACAGGGTTGGACTGCTCTGGCCTCGCCGGAAGACTGATATCCAGATCTTTAACGATATTCCTAAAGATCACGCACGTTAACTTTAATCTCTCGACAATTCAGTGTTCAAATGTCACCCATTTGAAACATACCCATCTTTTTCGTTATCTGCGGGTTGCAGGGTCTTGAAGCAGAATTGCGGGCCCATCCAGAGCCTCCGATGGGGTCCAAAGTGGGTGATGATCTCGACCTGACTCAGCCACTTGTCTTCGTTGTCATCCTCTTGGGAGAGGGCTTTGCCGAAGCTGTGGGTGGGCACGGGGAGCATGAGGGGGTTGTCGATGGGCAGAGGCGGTTGCAAGTCAGCTTTGTCCCGGGGTTGACTCAAGCTCCATTGTCCATACGGAGTCACAACCAGCTCGATCGGACTAGATTCGCAAATTTTCTCCTTCGGGAGCGCTGAAACAATAGACGGGGATAAATAAATGAAAAAAATGAATCATTTCAGAACAAATTTAGGGTGGGGTACTATTACTTTGTAACAGGTAATCTGGCCCAATTCAAGAAAATTGCTTTCTAATCTAGCAATAAGCCACAAATGTATTCTAAAATTCATTTTTGCACTTTGTGCAAATTGCAAAAAGCAACGTGACAAGTTCAAACACTCTAATAAATGGAAACACTTCGAACACCTTATGGGTTCTAAGAGAAATGTTTTTGTACTTCAAAAACACACTTTCAATACCTGAAATGCCAATATAAACATCTTTCAACTCAGATTTGGACAAACTTTTAAATAGCATTCTAGTACTGGGGATTACATTCCCTGTAGCGGTTAGAAAAGACCGTGAAAAAAAAACCAGACAAAAAAAAAAATTATACACTACATTTAAGGACTAGCTCAGTCTGACAACTCAAATTTGTTCGTAAACCAAATATCATAAAGCTTAAATAATTAGTAAAAAGGATAAAATAGACGAACTACATGCAACCTTCCATTTTAATAGTACCGGGGATTAGATTTCCTCTAGCGGCTTAAAAAGCCCATGAAGAACCAAACCAAACCAAAAATGAATAAAAATAAAATAACTTACTGGAGTCCGGCAAGGCGTCCAAAGAGTATTCCAAGAGAACTCCGTGGTTGGCCATCACATATAAGGCGTCATGAGGTCGTTGGAGGTGCCGGCGGTTGAACATGTTGTGTTGCGCGCCCACCAGCCAAGCCCGCGAGGGCGCGAACTTGCACGCCAATCGGATGGGCACCTCCTCCGAGGATTGGCTGGATCCACCGCTCTTCTTGCGTGTGACGGCGGTGGCCGAGCCAATGGTTTGATTCGTCAAGGTCACAATGTAGGGCTGGCGCAATTGGGCCACAGGTTGGACCACCGTGGGCGAAGGGAAAGGGGGGATGTGCGGGTTGGGATGCGGCACGATCAAGGGCGACGAGTTCTGGCCGGCGTGGGCCGCCGCCGCTTCCATCATGGACATTTTGGAGAAGGAGGACACGACCGGCGAGGTTCCGGCGAGATTGGGATTGGGTGAGGTACGGCCAGAAGAATTAGCGGCTGAGGTGCCCGTGGTGGATGTGTGGTAGTCATCAAACCCTGGAATGTAGTTGGGGGATGTTCATGGTCAAGGACAATGAATATTGGCAAGCATTAAACACTTTCCATGCTCATGAGGGCCAAATTGAAAATAATCTTACGCACATAGAAGGGTACCCCCGGGTGTTTGTTAAAACAGGTTTCGGTACTTTTTTTTCTTTCCGTAAGCCACCTTCAAGCTTTTTTGGCTCAAATGTGATTGATGGATGGATGGTTCAAGTACAATGCTATCTTCTAGATCTCAAAGCTTCCAAAAGTGAAACTACTACAGCCTAGGGAAAATTAAACCATGTCTTTGAACAGACTAGCTTCCATATGGTCGAGGACTCTAACCTACACTACTGACGACTTGAGTTATGGATTCACAAGGAAGAAAAAAATTATATCTCCTGAACCGTTCATTTCATCCAAGGAAAGCAATAAGATCGAAAGCTCTGGGCAAAAAATGAGCTTAGCCAAGTTTGCTTCATGGAATTCCAACTCAAATTGCATTACTACTATTGCGATGTTTTAGACATCATTATGGTTGCAAAAGTAGAGGGAATGGTAAACTATAATTTTTGAAAACCTACTCGTACTTGGCTGCAATTAGGAGCAGACCAATGCTAGAGTATAATTTATTCAATCGACTTATATCTTATTGAATATAATAAATATCAATTGAATATATCTTATCCTAATTTGTATTTAAAGTGCCAACTATGAGTTCCTACTTTCATTTGAATAGGTTTGTAAAGATTATCTATTGTACTCTTAGCCATGCAAGGTTTAAATCTGGGCTTAAATTACACAAAGCAATGACATTGAAATTGCTCGTTTTGACTTTGCCAGCAAGGAAAATATTAAGATGCCCTCGAAATTTAAAACGCCCTTCTTTACCTGCGGATCGATGGAATCGGGACAACTTGTTTACCACTCTGGCAGAGGTATGGGTCCGCACGCCCACTGGTCCGCCGTAGGGCGTGATGGGAAAGATGTGACTGGTGCCTCGCAAGGTGGACACCGCCACCCACCTCGAATCCGACGAGAAGGCAATGTCCTGCACGGATCCCGGCGTGTCACCTCGATACAAAGAGTAAAGGTGGTGCACGGCCGAATAACAAGAGCCCGCCGGATGTGGAACCAGTCGGAACAGGTTGAAGTAATTGCCGTTCTTGTCGCAAGTCAACAAGAGCGAGCCAGAACTGTCGAATTGCATGGACACGATGGCCTGGAAATGGAATTGGAAAAGGACTTCAAATCGTTTTCGGGGGTTGAAGAGGGGATATGTTTTTCCATGGGTGGAGACAACAAATCGAACAAATTTTGAATACTAAAAAAAAAAAATGTTAACCTTTTTCCTCAAAACTTTGTCATATGTACTTGAATCCTCAAATAAAACATCTACAACTCATCTCAAATACAACATAAACCGTCATCAACAGCAGTTATGCCTGCTAGCTTAAGTTTGAAAACTTGAATGAATTATCAGGATGACGTTGTTCCGCGTTAAGTGTTGAGGAAATGATTTTAAAACAAGTACTGAAACCGCCATAAACGTTGGCATGCAAAAAGGTCAGTTGCATTGTGAAATATTGCGATTTTGGCAAAAAAGTGATAAATTAATTGCCATTGCTTCTGAACCAATAACCATTTTATTCTACTCACTTTGTTGTGGGCAATAAAATGAGCAACCACCCCCGCAATTTTGTGGGTGATGTTCACTTCATCGCTCTCAGTTTTGCCCACCGTCATCACATCCAAAATGGTGACCACACCTTTTTGAGGTTCGTTTTGGCCCGGGATATCACGCCCACTACTACTCGGCGACACACCCGCATACGGGCGTGACCCACTCAAGGACGACGGTGCGGAATTGCATTGACCCCCCGCTGTGCCACCCGAGAAGAAATTAGAGTAGATCTTGGACATGCCCTGAGCCAACTTGCTGCCCACATTGATACTCCAAGCGGCCACAGATTGGGACCCATCACACTCCATACCCCCGAAGGATCGATGAATGGGCACTAATTTCTGATCGGCATAAGCCAGCCAGCGATCTCCCAAGGAGATGGGATTCGAGTGAACCCCGGGGCTTGGATAGCAAGAGGTGATGGTGAAGCGGGCGTCCAAGCTACACGCATCGAAGAGGGCGAACTTCTCGCGGAAACTGATCACAACCACGCGGCGGTTCACCACGATATCGGCGATCTCGGAGTTGAACTTGATATTGTGCACCTGCAATGGAATGGGAACAAGGGATATTCATCTATGAGCAAATAAATGTTTTTGTTTTTTTTGTACTTCCAGCTATTTGAATTATTGATGAATGGATGATAGCTTGGGCAAGATTTGGCCAACTCTTGTTCTCATGAACTTGTACGACATAGCATTGAATAAAAATTCTTAAGAAAAGAACTGTTCTCTTCGTAATTGCAATCTCAATTTTTTACTTTTGAAAATTATTTTTTTTTTGGCATCAATTTTCATGATAACGTGATTCAAAATTGATAACAAAACATTTCTTTTAACACAGCCCTTCAAAACGTTGGCATTGTTGTATTATATCAAAACCTTTCGTGCAGCATCAAAGAAAAAAAAAACCCACATCTATTTGCAAATTTTGACTAGGCATAACCACATTCTCAATGATGTCAATTCCGACCCCTTACCTGCTCTCCGGTCTTGAGGGACAGGAAGCTGACCGAGGTGAAAGGCGCGCCGGGGCCCGTGGCGTCGGCCAATGCGATCAATGGGCGGCAATGGGCAAAGTTGTCGGGCACGCCAAAGGAGTTCTCGGGTTTGGGCAACACGCGGAGCGTCTTCACCGAGCCCCGTTTCCATGACAACACTTCCTTGGCCTCGCCATTGATGGGCACCAACCAGATTTGAACGCCTTGCGTGTAGCCCAAAATCAGGAGGAGGGGTGAGGCGTTACCTGATCAAGATCAGATTATTAAAGCATCTTGTTTTTGTGAAGCAGTTTGCAATTGAATTATTGAAAATCACAAACATTGTTTGTAATTAAAAAATAAAAAATGTTTAAGAAAAGAGAAAACATCTGACAATAGATCACATTTTCGTTGGCTTTCACGTATTACATCTTTGCGTTTGGAATATGATTTTCACGGCGAGTCCCACTTTTTAAAGCATGAAATGTTGATAAGAGGACTTATTGGTGGCCTAATTTGAAGTAAAGCAATTGAATAAGCAAATCTTCTTTTTCTAATATTCACGCTATCAGCTTTGCTTAATAAAAAGCGAAACGACAACTATCTTTTCACATTGCTCGTCTAAAACCTTAAATGACCTTTTTTGATTTGGACATTTTCATGACTAACATTTGGTATCATTGACATGATTCATGTTAGATATATATATCATTTCTCTTCGTTTTCGAGCTCGGAATTTTTTGTATTCAAAATCTATTTTTCAAAAAACAGGATAGCAAGATCGCTTCGTCAAATTTCACCGCAAACAAAATTACCGTTTTACTTACCACTGGATTCAGAGCTATCGGGGAGAAGTCGCACGTCGTTGAGGTCGGTCGTTTCGAAACGGGCCCAGGTCACGTGGACTTTGGGGTCGTTGTTGGGGGCGTGGGCGCCCAAATGGGTGTGATGAATGGCCTGGACGTCGTGAATGAAGCCAGCCACCGATTCCATCAATGACTTTTCAGTCACGGGTTGTGGGCGGATCACGGCCCCGCCCGATGGCGTTCCGGAAGCCAGGGTCTTGAGGCCAGGGGGAGGATCGGAGGCGGCCGACATCATGGTGATCAACGACAAGGGTCAGGAGGGAGCCAAATTAATCAGGGCTCAACCAATCATCTGGAATGGACAACAGGGTTAGGTTTGAATCGACAGTCACTTCTGAATAGCGACATGACAAGCGAGTTATTTTTGTTAGACTAAAGATGTGAAGGGACGTTTCAAGTGATCTGCGAGTCTTGGTATTAGACGGAACATTTTCAAAATATGGCCATAATTGGGCACATTGTTCTAGTTTTGACCTCAAATACTCTCTTTGTTCGAAAGATTAGGGCAGGTTGATGCCGAAAAAGAAACACAATCAGTCTCATTTTTGATTCAGGGCTTTTTTAAAATGCTTCATCTCTTCAATAATCTATGAGACTCCACTTTGGCTTGAGCTAATAACGTAATTGCGATTCAAAATGAAAAAAAGAATTCATTATTTTTATCTCATGCTGAAATGGGGTGATGCCATCCACTGACTTTGATACACGCCATTACTGGCTTGTTTCAGAAAAAAAAGAGTCATGACACGCTGCGTAATATATGAAGTGTTATCATGCCCAACCCTGTACTTCAATCTCGATCCAAAGTCAAACAAAACTAAAACATCAGTTTTAGATACCACGCCTAACCCCAAACTTCCATAGAGACGACATCTTAGTAGGAAACAGAGGTTATCATGTAAGCCTGTAAATCTACCAATAGTCCAATGACAAATCTGTCGCAATAGGGCTAGTCAAGTAAACGCGTTCATGGACAACTGTCGTTATTCCATGGAGTAAAATCAAAGACAACATGCCCAGCCAAACCGCACTGTGCATGCATTGGATTTTGACATTTTTTCCATTTTACATGCTTGTCCAGGCAATTAGCATTGTGGTATTGAGCTAATTTGATAGTGCGTTCACTGGTTAACACCAAACATGCTCATTTAGTAGGATTTTGTAAAGCAACTTGCTCAAAATCACTCACTTATTGAAAATTAAATGGGCAAATGGTGCGAGTTGACTGTGATGTTTGTCTTAGTTCTCCCTCCCCAAATTGCCCAAAATCAGTGTGCCGGACCACATTTGGCCATGAATTTCCTTTACATGACATCCCCTATACAGAATCACCGATAACTTCCCTTTGAACATTATCATGATATTTCTGACCCTTGATAAAAAATATGGGCGTGGCGGAGCGAATGGTCAACTCATGACTAATAACAGCGGTATGAATGAGCGTGTCCAATTCATCCTTTTTTTTTCAATCCCATCGATTTAAAAGGTATTTTCGCGCAATTACGCAGTTTTCATTTTTGATATTAGCGCTCCTGTTTTGGATTGGGGGTAAACTGGGCGAGACTTACTGAATAATGAAGGCGTGAGGCGGATCCGTGGATCCCAAGCCTATCCACGAAACCAATGCTATTGTAGGTTTCAATAAGTAATCATATAAACTCTATCAAATTGATACACAAACTGTCAAATGTTCGTCTCAGAATTTCTTTTGTCTCTCAACAGAGAAATCAGGGTAGCCGCAATATCATCGCACATATGGGCCAAAATGCCAATGTTAGTCTGCCAAGCCCTAAGCATGATAAATAAGTGACGCTTAAAAAAAAGACAGGACAAAATGAATAGCTGAAGTAAGAAATACGACAAAACATGGCCAAAACACGAGCAGCAACTCCCAGAATTTAAAGTCAAACCAGTATCAAAATGGCCACTAGAGTGTCAAAACTGGACGCCTGTTCTTGTCTCGAATTGCTGTTTCCGTGTCAGTCCGTGGATTTTCGAGCCAGGTCCAGCCTCGCTCGCTGAGCCTGTTTTCCTGACCAAGCGACAGCTGGCTGGGCCATTTCAGGGTAGGATCACAATCAGCTGATTGGTAGAACGAAGCTCTTCTTTGTCTGACATTTCCCCTTGGAAACAGAACCTCAACCAAGAGAAAAGGACTCATTTTCTGATGCAAACATCGCGATTATAACATGATTGAATAGAATAGCTCTTTTTTATGACATATGTAATAGCCATGAGGACTTATGTATTGTTGCTTTGGGTTGAAAATGGTCATTGTTTTGGAAATTACGCAGCAGCTGGCTGAGACAGGCGGCTGCCGTTGTCAATATTTCTCAAAGTACATTTTGCCAGGCGTTATGCGGTCTCCTCATGCATGCCTCATGGGACGAGCCTAGCTTTGGAAGCCTCAGGAGCAAAGCGCTGGATTTGAAACTATCGCCATCTGAACCTAGTAGCTCTGACATGGTTCAAACCAAACAGAACCCAGAGAGTAACCATGTTGTGATGAGCAAAACTTGTGGGACAACAAACTTAAAAAAGACTGAAGAAAGGTCTGAAGTGGAATTTTATTTCGATGTTTTCTATCATAAGAAAAAGTATCTTTGTGTGTGCCAAAACACGATTCTGCCAGATCTGGTACATTAGTCAAAGGACACATGAAATTGGAGAGTAATATGCTGCTATGAACTATAAGATCCAACTGACCTGGCCTGAAGCAAAAGAATCAGTGTTTGGAAAAAAAAAGATTTTTTACAACTTTTGAAAGTTGGGTAATTGGTTGGTGGCGCTTGCGTCGGATGACACCTTTTCGTAATCGAACAATTTGCTTCAGGTTTGGATTCGAGCTTCCAAACTTGGCTCGACATTATCAGTCATATGGACCCACATTAACCATTTCAGCTTGTTTTAACTTGATAATCAATGATTGCTTCGGCAACATTGATTGGTACAAAATGGGAGCCCCTTTACCTATGTTTACATCAACAAAAAAAAAAATACCACTGCCGTATCAGTGGGAACAAAATAATCAAATATAGCTCATGAACCGCTCACAGAAATTACTACAAAGAAGTCAGGACACTCAATGTAATTTAAGAAGCGAAGTGTATTCTTTGCCAACACTAGAGGTGACCACATTCCCTGGACTAACTGCTATTACCGCTGCGGTGACAAAACTGAAAAATATGCCACAAAATGGGCCAATGTGTACGATTTTTATGTTTTTTGAAAGGAGTTCATTCTTTAAGATTGAATGCCTCGACTTCATAACATTCATGGATTCGATGTATGTGTTTTGCTAATGAGCGTTTTCCTCCCTCGCTACCCTGTGAAAGTTCCTCCAGGCTTGCCACTGACGCTTTAAGTGTCTCTGCTTTTTGACCCTACAAATCATGACGTGCTTCGTTGTTTGCCTATAATCAAAAATGTGTTTAAGTCAAATTCACACGGATGTTATAATTCAAAGAAGATTATCGTACCTTTAGTAACCATCGGAAATTGTGAGCTATTTAAAGCAAGAGCAATGATGGGTGAATGAGTCCAATGTTAAATAATTAAAAACCTATTTTTTTAACTTATCTAATTTGCCTTTTAGCGATAAATAGCAATGGTAAGTCAGTTAATTTCTTACGCAAAAGTTTATTGTCTCTTGTCAATCTTGCGAGATTGACGTTTCGACGACCATTTTTGCTTAACAACAAACGGCAAGTTCTGAACTTCAATTCTTGAGGCAAAATTTATTGTTCATAATTGAACCGTCTATCATCAAAATTGAACTTTTCATTTACAAATCTAGTTTTTTTTCATTACTTTTCAGCATTACGTACGATAACTTTTCATCGTCTGAATGAGCTAGAGCTCATTTTCAACGGGACAAGACTATAAATGATGCATAACCGGCCTATTATTGCAGCAAGATTTTTTGTGGACCAAGCATATCAAGAGTGCAGTCATCATGATAGAGGCACTCTTTGCAGGTAGAAACCAATAGGAATGAGACAAGTCTGCTTTTGGTGATATATTCGTTTTTTTTCTCGCAAAAAAGAAAATAATACACTTAAGACAAACTTTTAGGGATATGCTTTATTTTATTTTATTTTTTTTCATATTTTTTTCGGGCTTCCTAACCGCTACTGGGATTGGAATTCCAGCCGTTCAAGACGAAAAATCTATTCATTTGATTTCACTTTTATTAAATATATATTATTTGATTGACCAAAAAATTAGAGTTGGCTGATTTGGCTAACCATTGAATAAAAGGTTGATTGGGAATTTTAGTCAAAAACTAAGTCTCAAATCCTGACATGCAAAATGCGATCGGCAAACCGCATGTACATGCAAAAAATCAAAAGGTTCTTTTTGTAGAAAATTGTACATTTCAACACTTTCATCAAATAAAATATGACAAGGGATACCCATGTATAAAAATGCTTTACTTGTTCAAAAACATTCAGAATCGTATATTTTGGGTATGGTTTGACCACAGAAATGGTTATAGTATACTGATTCAACATCTGGTCAGGAAAAACAGAAAAACGAGTTAGACAATTTGGATGATGCAGAACATTTTTGATTCAGACAGAAAAGAAAAAGCTCAGATACAAATCACAAAACTTTGGATCTCATCCACATTGCTAGTTACTACAGTGTGATTATGACCAGCTCATGGACTTTGTTGTTGAATTCATCTAGTTTCGTGCCTAGAACTTGCAACCATTAATCCATAAGAGAGTTGCCCATGATTTATTCAAATTCTGTACTCTGAAATCTACTTTTGAACGCAACACTCCATTCATGAAAAACGAAACCTCTGGTCTCGATTACCGAAGAAAATGAGTTAGACTCTTGACACCATGGCAATACACTAATGGGACACTAATGTCCTGAAATTCTGAATGCCGCCAAATACGATCTTGTTCCTTAGGGTCCTTTTATTGCGAAAAGTCTCTCTCTATACGATTGATATTTCTTTTTGTCAATTTTCTGTTTCATCCAACTGCGCTTTTCTTGCCTTTTTCATTTGCCATGCTCAGGAACGTTGCACTTTCATGAATTGACGCTTTTGGGAACACTGCTATAAACTCTACAGATCGCTGCTTCTTTCAGTTTGGAGTACATGGGCAGTGTGTTCATTTCGCCGAGGTTGTTCAAATGCCAATATTCATCATACGTGTTTCAGTATAAAGTGAGACTTTTCATTCGCATGTGACTCCTTTCGGTTATGATAATTTCCACGAGTGTTTTGTGATTTTGCTATAGGAAAACCCTTCATGTAAGTCCCTTCTGCGGCACAACGCGTTAAGAAGATGTTCTTGGAGGCGTTTTCTTGACCAAATATCTTGATTCACGTGACGTCTTGTAACTTGAGGATGATTATTTGGGGTTCAAATCATAGCTTCCTCTTCAGTCCATCTGTCTATTTAAGGAGTAAATAAGCGCTATATATCTTGTACAGAGGACCAGCAATTGATTCAATTACAAGATTTGTTTTTCAGTCTAAGTTTGCAACCATAGCTACAATGACAGTTTTTAGCATCTTGTTCTGGATAGTTATGTTTAATGGACAAACAGACCTTCTTTAACGCGTTTGAATTAAACAAACCTAAGTAGGCATCTTCAACCAAAAGTGCTACTGAAATCAGACAGATTTGATAGACGAAGTTTTATTTGCTATTTACTTAAATGTGATACTAAAAATGTATTCAAAATAACTTAAGGTAGAAATGCAAATGTAACACTTCCTTTCAATCTGCAAACCAAGTAATAACAAATCCAAGTCCTCAATGGCTTTCAAACATGAAAAATGGTTACCGCTTTGAACCAGATATCAAACAAGGAACTTTCTGTCATTCCACTCGTCACTTCAGCACAAACATGTTTTTGAATACATTGTATAAGGCCTACAAGTGGTGTGGAGGGCTTGAAATCTTGCGGCATGCAATCTTGTTGGTGACCTTGAAAGTACATTAAGAGAATCAACTTGAATGAAGAACAGTACAAGGGTCAACAACATTAAAATTCATGCATTTCCAACAACTGGAACGAGCCCAAAACAAAGAATGTGTGTAAGCCCCATGGGAAATCTCACGTGAGAAACAAATTAATGTAGCGGAACGCAGCATCTCGATAAAACTACATTTTCATTGATTCTCTTTGTCGAAAACTAGTCCAATAACATCCAGTTAGTTTGCCGATAGATTTTCGGTTTCGGATGCTCAAATGATGCATCACTTTATAAAGAGCAAGTGACCGCAAATCTGCGATTACTGAGCTGAATGACGTAAACACACGTTATAATTAAGTATCATTTATAGCATGCACTCTTCCTATTTTGCAACAGTCCTCTTCTTGATCTGTGGGTGAAGGGCACAAGCCATCCTTCTTTGGCTCAACTTTCCGAGCTGCTGTCCTCTTTGAGTCCCTTGGGTGGTGAGACCATCCAAATTATCTGCCAACTCACGACAACCACCACCGACCAACCGAGTTATCATGGCGACCAACTATGGGTCGATCAACAAGGTAAGTGGGTCACAAATCACAAGACGATGGATTTCTAACACTTTCTAAGTTGTATGTTGTACGTATTGTCGCTAACATAATACTGGTGTCGTGTTTCTGAGGAAAGTTTGGTTTAGGATTTCTCACTAACGTAGGGCTGAGCTCAAAATCAACGGGAATTTTAGGTTTCGATTTTCCACATAGCGTATCCTCGGGGCCCTTTGCTTCGTCTAGGTGCGAACCAACAAACCTAAAAACAAAAACAAAATATGCTCTTAAGATGCCGCAAGATCAAAGAGGAGCCTGATTGAAAATTCGAGTTAGTTAATTTAACTTTCACGTTCATTAATGGCTATCTTGCACTGCTACTATACATCTGGGGTAAGTAAACCCCCACACAAAATTGAATTATTCATTCTTTTTTTATATGAATATTTGCTATTCATACCTTGTAAAATCTCAGGGTTACGCATTATGCTTCATAAGCCTATCTGCTCTTCACGAACAAAATAAAGGTTTGAATTGCCGAAGACGTTTACTAGTGCCGGGGAGAGGAGAGTCAGGTAAAGCAAAAAGACTCGTCATGGGGAAATTTTATGAAGAAATAAATAAAAATTTGACGAGTCCGTACTCGAGTCCGGTCAATTCCTACAAAATCGAGTAAAAGGCTCGAGTCCACCCGGATTTGAGTCCGTACTCGCCCCAGCACTAACCTTCGCCATGCTATGAGCTCTTTTAGGTTGTTTGTTGGCACTTAGACTAGGTAGAGGGCGCTGTTGAACGAGCAGAAAGGCTCCATGGCGACTCCTTGAGCCGACCAAGGAACAAGCGTCAATCTCGAAACCTCTGCTCTTTTGGGAGGTCACTGGTTGAGATAGTATTGCCTACACAACACATTTTGCTTTGGCGCTTCAATTAGAGTTTGGATTTTGAGTGCAATCATTTTGAATTACGTTAACATTTGAATTGGGTTATATTTCATTTTCACGTTTTCGATATTTTCTCACACAGACAGCAAACTTGGAATGTATGTACTGTTTTCTGTCGGATATCACTTTTTGCACATGTTCTCTTGAAATAGTAAATTTAATTTTCAAATTTTTCGTTAACCGGAAAAAACGTAAGTGGTTCATAGTTTTTTTAAAAGCTTTTATTTTTAAATCGAGGTTGAACGCTTCAAAAAACAGACATATTTAGTTAGAATGCTTTAGAGCAACAACAAGAAGATCTTGGAAACACTCTCGTTCACTTCCAATCATTGGTAGCTCATTTTTAGCATGATTCAAACTTTTCTTGTGGTTAAAGTAGTACTATTTAAACGCATTTTACCCCAGCTTCTGTATTAGAGTTGGAAAGAGTACAGACTCGAGTTTTTTACTTGATTGTGGAGAAATTGGCCGAACTCGAATCTTTTAGAAAGGGCTCGAGTACAGACTTGTTAAAACAAAACAATATATATTCATTTTTTCTTAGATTTTCGCAAGACGAGTCTTTTTTCTAGAACTGACTATAGTAAAAGACTCGATTCCGGCAAAAAGTCAAAAAAAAATCAATCAGAGGACTCGTAGGACCCCGACTTTTGCCGGACTCGCCCCTGTACTATTCTGTAAGTTCTCATTTTGCCCGAACGAACCATGTATGTAAGAACGAATGTCAATCTGCTATTTGAAAAGTGATCTTCCGCCAGGTCGGCTGGAGCAATCATAATTGGTATGAATTTAGAGGATGTTCTGAATCGTAATTTTTTGTAGAAGTACGCCTACCGAAGAAAAAAATATGTCCCTCTTTTTGCAACGACACACTTGAATGTCTCTAATTAGTGAAATGTTTCACAAATGTTAAGTTTATTTGGACAACTATAGTGTAGGAGGACACTTCAACATTGCTACTCTACAATAACAAAAGTTAAACCAATTCACCAAATATTGATGCAATATCCTTCCTTCTTAGCCATTTTGGCTCTCCATGTGCTTTTTGAACTTATTCAATCAATATCACAAATCCATGACGCTCAACAGCCCCTCAACATTTTTGCAATTGATGGTTATAACCATTGTATACACGTAGTGTGCTCGCACACCTTTAGCGTAGAACTTCCGAAGCACAAACCAAATCTTCCTGAATTGAACAAAATACATTTTCTGACTGAATAAAGTGAAGGATCACAATGATTTGAAATTAAGCAAAAAATCTCAACTCTTTTAGTATTCATGTTTTAGAGTATCATTCTTAAAGTTCGTACTCCATTGCCTGTTGTATTGACCAATTTATATCAATGGTTTTCTATGTAAAGGCTGCTCAATTGATGTCGTATAAAACAACTGTTTACCTAAGTATTTCTCATACAACATTTCTTGAGATATGCTTTTATTCTTATGACAATGAAACCTATAAAAGCTGTTTGAGGATGTCAATAAATATATATTAAAAAGGAAAAAAGATTGCTCATGTTAAAACATAACAATCACAAAATGCTGCATAGCCTACCTTTTCGCTTATCTTAAATACTCATTGTCATATTGCGATTGATTCGGATTCATTTTTTCATAAGGTTTTTCGGAAATTCTTCCTTCGCACGTCACATCATAATGATAAATAATAATAAAAACACGAAAGGGCTTTTAGAGGCCACCCCTCGTCAGATGTTTCTCCACCATGTCGTTATATGTTCTGGCAAACAACTTCACAGTCTTGAAAGCCTTTTTTCCTTCTTCACATTGGGATGGCCAATGAGATGAAAGTCGCTTAGAAGGCCGCAAGTAAGGCCACAACGTTATACTTCGTGCGGCTGTTGATATGGAATATGTGAGTTGAATAAGGAGGGAAAGGTACCACTTTGAGGATCGAAATGAACAGGCCAGGGGCTTGGTAGGCTATTTCTGCCTTCATACAGAGGAGATAACACGTTTTTGTCAGTGACATGCAAAGAGAAGGAGGGCCTTCTGTATCCACAGATGTTTACTTTTGAACACTTATGTCGAGTTCGATTCGTAGTAGCGAGTGAGGATGCTTGAGTGTCATGAAGCCAAAGGCCAGCCCAGGCAACACCTCCATCCCGCTCCAAGTGGTTTTAAAGGTCGGAAATGGCCTTTAGATTGAGTTCGTCTGGCCCCGAAGGCTCCACCCACCTTGTTGTAACCAAAAAATGTGATTCTTTTTACAGAAAGCCCGGAGCAGAATGTCCAACAAGGCCGAGGATGAGGCCATACCTTTGCTGGATTCGGGCGATGAGTTGTGAGTAAACTGATTTTTTTTTCGGGGGAGGGTGTTTCAAATCATTCAACCTCAAAGATATGAATAGACACAGAGTGATTGAGTGTTGCTTCGGTGTCTTGCGTCCTACATGATGAGCTCGAATTGTAATTTCAGGGACACATCGACTGCCAACAATGCATCCAGGATACCGAACGAGATTTCGACGGGTCAAGGCAATCCCGTGGATCTGGTGAGTTCGGAGGAAGGAGAAGGCCAAGGTCATGGAAGCAATGGGAGTGACAGTGATACCTCAGTGTCCTTTGATCCGGCCGATGAACGAGGACCAGATGTGATTTCGTAAGTGGGCACCAAAATCCAGTGTTTTTGTGCTAGAAAGTTGAAACTGTTTGTCACACTTGCTTTTAGCTTTTTGAGTGCATTTGCATTGTTGAAAACCCACATTAATGTGTAAGGTATCAGAGAGATACAATATTGGCTTGCACCACCCTGAGATGTCGAGACATATCCTTCCATTGAGTGTCCGCTCAAAACGAGTAAAATCAAATGTCAATTAATACTTTCTATGTAAGCCAGAATGACGTGTAGGGATGGGCATCGTGAACCAAGTAATAAACCTTTTCAACTTGCATTCATAAATTGACCACATTTTGTTGATACCTTGTATTTTTTGCCCACTTCCTTACCTCAAGTGGGAATGTAATCCTAATTCCCAGTACTTCAAATTTGAGCTTATCATATAACGGCTTATTGATATAATATCTGATCCATCAACAAATTAGAGTCTGCGGATTAGGCTAACCCGTGAATGTTGGGTTGATGAGGAGTATCGGTCACGAACTTGTCCAAGTATGTCTTAAATCGTGTTGCAGGATCAACCCCTACATATTCCTGCGCCGTATATTAGCTAACATATTTACAGGCTGAATCAATCAGCGCCCATCTTTGATTACAAATTGAAACGGAAGCAAAGGTACTGATTGGATCATATAAAGCGGGTTTAAAATTGGGACACATAAAGAACCATTGATTAAGAAGGAAAAGAGTGTAGTCATAAGTTAACGTTTTAGGAAAAAAAGAAAAGCAGTATTGAATTCGTTCGGTCACGCAACGAGAATATTAATCGTTAATTGCTGAATTTAATATAGTTCATGTTTAACTTACTAGCGCCCACCTTTGCATGCAGCTTATGCAAATTGCTTAGAGAACATCAGACCCGTGATGGCATTACATGCATTTATTGAAGGATCACCTCACAATCTTAAAATTAAACTAGACAATGCAAATGTATGTAATCTTTGTTACAATCTTAATTGTCCCCATTACCTCCAACCACACTTTTTATATTTAGATAACCTACCATCTCTAAAAAAAAAATCCTCAATCGTTTGGGTCCCAATTTTGCCCTCAATTTTGCACTTTAGTATCAACCCCGATGGTCAAAAAGAAAAGAAAACAACTTACAATTGCATTCGATTGACCCCCTTGAAAATCCCAGTAACCTTCAAGTTCGCAAGAGTTTGAAAAATGTCGTATTTTGTTTTCAGAAACTTTGACACAATCGTTCACATGTTGAAAGGCAACATCGGCACGGGGATCCTGGCCATGCCTGACGCTATCAAGAACTCCGGTTTGACGGTGGGCAATATAGGACTGGTTCTAATGGGCATCATTTGCGTCCATTGTATGCACATGTTGGTCAAATCCGCCCAAGAGCTTTGTCGACGGGTCAAAGTGCATTCACTGACCTACCCGAATGTGACTCGACAGGCTTTCGCCACTTCTCAGTCACCCAAGCTAAGGAGATTTGCCAAAACTGCCAAGTGAGATGAGAAAATGACATAGGGATATTTGATTAGATGATTCGTTTACATTTTGTTGTTGTTGTTTTTAGATCTGCAACTAATGTATTTCTATGCATCACTCAGCTCGGATTTTGCTGCGTGTACTTCGTATTTGTATCACAAAACCTCAAACGGGTAAGTTTCACAAGTAACAGGGTCAAAGGTTCAATGAAAAATTTGCAAAAAAAAAAATATCAAGGGGTCATTGATTGATAAGCAAAGTACAATTTCTACTTTTTAAACAATAAGAAGGAAATGTTGACAATTAAAAGCAAAAGTTTTCCACATTCTTTGTTTTTTGTAATGTTTCGTCGTTTTTTGTTTTCCATTTAGTTTCATAATATCTTTCTTTTGAAAAAAAATGAGAAATTGGACATTGGGTAATTTTTGGAGGCCATTCCAATACTTCTTAAAGCCAATCATGAATCTCACGCAGTTACCTTCATTGAAAAATGCAACAAAGTTTACCTTGCCGCTAGTAAATTTACGATACAAAACTCATTATATTTGCCTACTTGATGCCTTTATAGGTTGTTGATCATCATTGGCAGGAGATGGATTATCATTTCTACATGGCCCTTGTGCTCATTCCAATGTTGGCACTGTGTTCAGTGCGAAACCTCAAGTACCTGGCGCCCGTGTCCATGTTCGCCAACATTGTTCAATTCGTGGGCCTAGGGATCATCATGTTCTATTTGGTCCAAGACCTCCCGAAGACATGGGAACGCAAGCAATTCTCCTCATGGTAAGGTTCAATGATGGAGGCTTTGATGGTTGGTGTGGTGGAGATTCTCATTTTTTCACCTCATAACCTAGGGGACAACTGCCTTTATACTTTGGGACCGCGATCTATGCATTCGAAGGCATTGGGGTGGTTTTGCCGCTAGAAAACAAGATGAAGCATCCCAGAGACTTGAAAGGATGGAATGGAGTGTTGAACACTTCCATGGTCATCGTGATTTGCCTCTACATCGCCATTGGCTTCTTTGGATACCTCAAATATGGCGATGATGTGTTGGGAAGCATCACTTTGAATCTGCCTGTTGAAGAATGGTGAGTAAGCACTATGAATAATGGCACAAGACAGGGATTATTAGGACGTCAGAGGTCGCGTGGGTGGAGAGTACCTAAAAATCCAGGACGACCCAATGATCATCGTCGGAAACCCCTAGGCTGGGGTATTGTTTAAGAAACAGTTCTAGTTTGAGGTAGAAGAAGCTACATTGGCAATTTAAAAACCCTGCTGGGCATTAAATAGGCTACAACGGGTGCAAGAAGGTAAGTTAATTGGGAAATTGTGTTCCTAAAGCTTCTCAAAACAAATGGTCTTCCCCTAAATCTGGTCAACCTGAAGAAACCTTTAGCAAATTGCTTGAAGTTATTAATGTCTATATGAAGCTTTCCATCAATATCAGATTCAAGGGGTCTTCAAGAGTAGGCTTCAATGCACGAGAAAAAGTGTCAAACCTCAGAACGTCGAGTCTGTCATTGCTTCTTTTTATTCCAACTGAACTAAGAGTCGTCTTCGCTATTGTCCGTACATTTTGGGCAAGATTTTAGATTTTAGATACATATATGATATCCATTGCCTCTCAGGTTGGCACAAGCCGTGATGGTGATGATGTCCGTGGCCATATTCTTCTCGTATGCCCTGCAATTCTACGTCCCTCTAGAAATCGTCCTCCCTTTGGTGGCTGATCGATTTCCATCTCGGCCCCTGCTCACTGAAATGATTGTCAGATACTGCCTAGTGATCCTCACTTGTGAGTCTATAGTGAATTGGATTTTCATGTTAAAGAGCTTACTCTGTTATTATTATTATTATTTCATCTTACTTTATAGTTGCTCTAGCGGCCGCCATTCCTCGGTTGGATCTCTTCATTTCGTTGGTGGGAGCTGTGAGCTCGTCCACCTTGGCCTTGATGGCCCCACCTGTTATCGAAATGATGACATTTTGGCCGACTTTGAGCCGGCTCTCGGTGGTCAAAAACATTTTCATATTCAGCTTAGGATTCCTGGGCTTCTTTACCGGTACTTATGTCAGCCTTCAGAATATCATTGAATATTTTGCAACGGGATGAAGTGATCGAAAAAGTCCCAGAAACAACAGACCCATGACTGATCGTTCTGTGCCTTATTTATCCTATTAACTTCAATGCATTTGCAATTCCCCGTGGTCTTATCGAAAGCGGGCCCGAAAGGTGATATTTCTGAGTGATTTTGAATGAACTTGTGTCGACCGTATATATTTTTGCATCGCTTTTGAACCTCGAAACGTTCGAAAACACAACTTGATCTGAGAGTGAGTGCGATTAAGTTTCAATACCCTAAAAAGGCAAATAAAGTCGTTTCAATCAATATCCCATGAAAATGGATTGGTAGTAGGCCAAATAGACGCGGAGAAACTTCTCTTCGCGAAGGACATTTTCCAATTGGTCCTCATTGATGAATCCCGCCTTGAAATCCCGCGTAGCCACGTGGACCTTCGTTTGAGTCATCTGAACCAGCATTTTAGCTCTCCAAACCGAGTAGCCCGGATCAACCTTACCATTGGTGTCCAGGACCTGATGGCAGACCTGAATTTTGCGATCCAGCTCAGGACGCGTCATTTTGGCCAATCCTCCAAAGGCTGGACTGCCATAAAGGATAGCTAATTGAGAATTGATATCCGTGAGTATTTGATGGCCTGGGTGTAAGGTGGTACTGAATTTATGAAGACATTCTTCATAATGGTGGATGAGATTGGTTTGCGGTTCAGAAGCACTCACCTCCTCAACGCAGCGGTCGAGGTAGGTTTGGAGGTGATCAACGGAAGATTCCGACGAACAATTTTGACAACTCCACAAAGCGTCAGGATTAAGGGGTTCTTTGGAGAGGACAGTGCCATGTTTACATTCAGTACAAGTAAATGCACTTAGATAGGATCCAAGTTCAGTTGGATCAGCACAGCGTGGACATTCACATTCAAAATACCATTTGGAACGTAAAATGAACTTTCGGATTGCTGTCCCATTGAGAGGCTTCACATATTGGCTGGTGAGCTCTTCTCCAGCTAGGATGGGAAAACTGGCTCTCACCTGCAATCTAAAGGGTTCAATAATCACTAAAAAGCGATTTGATTATCTTATTTAGGCAAAAAAAGTTGAGTTTAAATTGTTTAAGAATTAGGCCAAAGATGAAACTTGTACCTAATACTTTTCATGTACAGGATGCTAGAAAAACTTATTCCGTGTTTTTAAGTAAATGCTTTTCGTATAAAAAAAAACTCAGGTTTTGAATAAAGAATTAATCATCCATGTAAAAACCAACCATTTTTCCCCTCTGATTCTGACTGGTACGGGCATGAAACTCGAACAAATAGAGATAAGATAATAATGCAAGCTGCACAGAATTTCCACATTCATTTTTTCGGTCTTGATTCTTGATTAGAGATTATCTTCAAGGTTCAAAAAATGCAAGGCTGCAGTTTCAAACGGGTAATATCATTGTTTTGACAATTTCAAATTCATCATTTACTTTTTTGCGTATATTGTGTGAAAATGAAATATCAAGCGTAAATTAAAGATAAAAATAAAAATACTGAGCTCTCAAAAAAATACAGTTTTTTGATTAGTTGTAACCACGTTTCCGTCCAAGACTTTAGCCTTACTTTTGATCCAAATGCTTGATGGACTTGGTATTGCAGATGCATCGGTGATTGATTCGAGCAAATGTAGGATACAACCCAGTTCCACGACCTCCATTGCGCAAGTTCAAATTGGCGCTGTTGGTGATGCCAATGCCTAAGATCCTCAAAGCATCTTGAATGTCGCTCTTCGGGAAGTGTTCCTCCAACCTTGGAATCACCTCTGTCATCCAGAGTTGCCAGGTTGGATTGCCCTCTTGCTTTCGTTGCTCATTATGATCTACCAATCGCATTATGTCAATCCATGCGTCTGGTTTGGTAGCTGAAATTGTTCAAATATTCATAAGTCTTCTTCCCTCTGAGTGATCGGCAAAACATTAGTGGTATCAAAACTTTTAAAATATTAATCAAGACTTTGTCCAAGAATAGAAGATTGTCCCCAAATTGAATCTGACAAATTTTATAGTTAGAGAAACATAAATCTTAGATCGAATCGAATGGTTCTAGATAACCTGTTTTAAAAACCGAGTGTTATGAAAACTGTATTTTTTGCGACCTTGGTAACCGTTATTGGGAAATTGAGTAATTGTACCGCATCACATTTGAAATCAATTGATTTGCAGCAATTGCATCTCAAAAGTATTTTACCCGAGTCTGGCCATGCCTTGGCGGGAAATCAAATGAAATATCAATTACATTCCAACTAAGGTTGAACTTTCCGGCTTATTTCCCCTACATGCTTATCAACCAAAGTCGGATGTATCCTCACCTTTCAACTCTAAACCTCGAAGAACATTGACCACCGAATAATCAAAGGTAATAATGCCATTCTCTTCACACGCCTCCAATTCCTCGTCGTGCTCCATGTTTTTCTTCTTTTTCCTCCTCGAAACCTGGTTTGTCGCTTGAATTTCCAGATTAGCTTGTGCCATCCTACTACATTCCGTCTTTGAATGGAGCTTGGATGATTCGGAACAAGGTGGTCCACACATTGGAAACCGACACCCTGCACATCTGAGTGTATTGTCCAGATCCGCAATGGGCTTAAAACACTCCAGACATTGAGGCAGACTCTTCACATAGGGACCGTGAAACAGGGGATACTCTTCCAGAATAACCTCCATGGCCCGAATATTCCTCGTGGCCACCATATGGTGTCCTAAGAAATATTTCTTAGACACTTAATGAACAAAAACAACGTGTTGATTGAATGTCACGTACCTTTTTGCTCGTCATAATTGATCTTGAAAGGAAGGCACTTTCCGTCGAAGCGGTGATAATCAAAGTGGTTTGGGCAGCAATATGGAAATAGATGGCAATCCGAGCAATTGTTCTGGGCATTCTCTCGACAATAGCCACACAACATGTTTCTTGTGTCTTCTTCTTTCACGTTTGACCTGGCTTCTTCTGTCTCACAAATGTCATTCTTGTGCCAAAAAAAGATGTGCTGCGGGCTTTCTCATCCACCTAATTGAACTATGAATACATCAATCTTCTGACTGGATGGCGTCAATTTTCCAAACAAGGCGATGATGGATCATTCGAAATAGATGGGATGGTGTTGAAGGAAGCTGTCTGTGTTGTAGTTCTTTTGCTGAACCTATCAGCCTATTCATCGTCCTTCGGACTCTATGATCCGAGTCTGTATTACGAGTCGTATTTTGACCCGACTTTGGTCGAAGTCAACCAATTGCCCCAAGATGATGGGTATGCTGAATTTGGATTATTTTCCGATCGAGTGGAGAAAGAGCCAAGTCCTCAACAAGTCCAAATAAAACCCAACGACGACTGGAAACTGGTCCAGACCAAAGTGGTCCATCCGGATATTGAAGGGAGTGGATGGGATGAAGAGGGATCGATGGCAGATGAAGGGGCAAAACCGGTTAGAAATATCCGTTTGATTCAGCCCATCTTGCTCCAAAAGGTGAACATTGAAATTTTTTATTTTCTTTATTTTTTTTGTTTCAGCTCTTGACATTTTTGCCTTGAGCTTTTGGACAGGAAAGTGGGTAATGAAGGAATTAGTTTTTGTACTGGACTATCTCGTTTTAAGTAAACGGTGGTGCCCACAACACCGATAAAGTGTTTGCCCAAATGACAAGACTGTTAGTAAAGGTTTTCGTTGTTATGAAAACAAAAGAAAGAAACTTTTGAAAAATTCCAATTTGGAAAAGACCTCGGATGGCTATTTTAATCAACTTCTTTAGACCTGTAAGACTATCATATTTTGAAAAGTGTAATTAATAAATTTTGGGAGTAGCCTTAACGGCTTGGTTATGTTTCCAACAAAAATCTTTTCAAAATCCATTGAGCAAACTATAAGATATTACGCTTTCAAAGAATGTATTTAGATAGATAGATTCATTTCAGGAACACTTTGATCATGATTGGATAATGTCGGCATCTAATCTTTGAGTTAGCATCTTAATATATCAGCAATTTCATCAGCATGTAATTCCTCAGATTCTGGGTAAGCAAAAGCTTGTTTTTACCAGGATTTTGCATCCAATTTGACTGCAAAATGCTCTGGTTATACCGGGTGCGCCATAAAGAACTGGACTTTGTGACCCACAAGTTTGAAATGGTCATATCTCTTTCAATAATGTACCGATTTAGTCGAAATTTCATTTGCGAGCTCTTGTTTTCGTTGTCAACTTAAGCTATAAACCATCCCTGCTCTTGTCGTTCATACATGCCTCCAGATGATGACGGAACGCGGAGCAATTGTTGAGGCTGAATAAGGAGTTGAAGTCCCTATAGGTGTGGGTGAGTGTGACCGTAAAGGCTTTTTCGAAGCAGAATTTTGGTATGCTGACTTTGGCTGTAATTCGCGGCCAAATTGAGTAATATAACACTGCCCAGATAAAGAGCAATGTTTGACTTTTGATCCTCGATGATTTATGGGTTATGCTCGGCCTTAGAATAGGCCTCCGTCTTTTTCGTTGTAAGGACCAGGGCCCCTCTTGTTTAAACAAAAACACTCTGCTTTAGTCCCACGCCACTTCTAGCTTCCAACTTACAATTCTACCTATCATCATACCCACGTAATTGGCCGCAGAGAGACAGAATTTCCTCTCATACCAGACATGGTTAGACAACTCCTTTGCTGGGTCTAAGATCCCCCCCAAAATTATTGAGGTTGGATGTTTGGATGCAACCAGACAGGCAAATTGACCCAGCTTTATTCCCGCTCTTTTCTGAGTCCTAAAAAGATTTTTTTTTTAAATTCTGAAGGTTGTAAAGTGGTTGCAAGTTCCATCAAAGGCCAATGTCATTTGGTCTGAATGAAAAATGATTGTGCCTGCATCCAAGCCTTTAATAGTAAAAAAGATGACCTTAGATTAGACAATATCCCTCCTCCTAAAACTTGAACGGCTAAGGGATTTGATGATTAGACCACGGGAAACTTAAGCATTTCGATCTGACCCGCCACCGCCAATAAATTTCATTCTGGATTTCCTTCTAGACGTTTTTCATTCCTCTTGTGGATCAAAAAGTCTATAACAACCCATTATTTGAATCAACATCATCTTTTATAAGTTATTCATGCCAAAAATGCTCTCCAGCTTAACCCAGTGACATGAAATACCTCAGATGCAGGCAGCAAAGGCTTCCTGATTTGGCATTTGCCGTGATTAAAAACAGGTTTTTGAAGTTCCATTTTTTATTTACTTTCCGTCTAACCCACATCTGTTCATTTGTTTTTTTGTTTTGTCTCGCTAACACATTTATTTCCGGATGTAGAACAAAAAGAGTTACCAGTGCTGTTCTTTATGACGCACCGGGTAAATGGTAAAGCAATTTTGTCTAAGGCTACATCTATGGACGATTCCTTTTTCAGCATTGAAATAAGATCAAGCTCCCCTAACCTTTCTATAATCAACGGTCAATGTTCACCTTTGAACTTGAACTTAGCCAGACCGACCTTTTTGGCCGGTCTTACTCTAGAGCACGCCGGCTTTTGAGTAATGGTCGACCCTATCTCGAGAACATGATGATCTGACAGATTACTAGGTGTCACATGGACATACTGGATCAGATCAGGGTCATTGGAAAAAAACAAGTCAAGAACGCTATTCGCTCTGGTGGCTACACCAACATGCTGAGAGAGATTGCGCAAGATCGCAAATTCCTCCAGCTTTTCGAACGACTGAGACGTCGATTTCGAAATGGGAATATACCCATCTGGACTAGCCTCCCACTCTACAACGCTAGCCGGAAAATTGAAGTCCCCTACAAAGAAAACCTTTGAGCAAACTGACTGGTCCAACTCATTTCCTATGAATTTGAGAGCTGACAAGAACGAGCTTACTGAACAAGAGGGGGGCCTATATATTGTCGCAATGGACAGATCAAGACCTTGAAGATGACAAACTAAGACCTCTACTTCTCCATTAGACATTTTTACATGACTAGTGTGCAGGTCATTTCTAACATATAGACATACGCCCCCATGCGGAAAAATGGGATTGTCAGGGCGTACTCTATCACATCGAACTAAATTGAAACCAACCATGGCCAGCTCTTCATCTAAGACTCCTGGTCGAAGCCAGGTTTCTGTCATGGAAATGAACGAGACCTGCCTATCTAAAGCTAGTTCCTCAAGAACCTTGATCTTTGTGCTATCTTTTTTGGAAATAAGACAATGCACATTCAAATAAAGCCCTTTTATGGGCAGATAGCCCTTCGATGGACTAGAGCTATCAAATCTTTGACTAGGCTCTCTAACCTTAAAAAATCCTGTTTTTGGACAAAACTAACCTTAGGTGGAGGATAAGAGAACCTTTGAGGAGAGGGTAAAAGGGGAGAAGAAGAGGGAGAAGGAACTCTGCCCGCCACCTGAGCATACGATCTAAAAGATGCGTGGGGCTCATGGCGACCAGAGGGGGGCTTAGGGCTACAAAGTTTGGGCAGAAGAGAGGTTAAAGGAATTGAGGGTTAGGTTGTAGGAGAGGGAGGGGAACAAGGGGAGGGAAATAGGGAAGGAGAGAGGAAAGGGGTGGGGTAAGTCTGTTGAGAGACTTAACAATGAGGTTGAGACAACTGCTGTCTCTTCCTCTTAGTGCCCCTGAGATGGGCCTTTGTGCATTTGAAATTGAGGCATACCTTGTGCCTCAAAGATCTCATGCACATAAATGGGTGGAAAAAGCTACACTTTGCCAAAGAAAATAATTTGCTTTTTCCATGCTCAAAAATAAATGAATATGGTTCATTTTCTTGAGGCAGGTAGACAGGCCTGAAAGTTTTGAACCTAAATCCCTTGCAAGTTTTAAGTTATAATTTTCTCTACTTTTAGCTCTGAAAGAAAACTTTAAAAAAAGAAAAATATCATTTCGTGGCATTGAAACAGACATTTACATGCCTTGGCAATAACTTGAAATATATATTGAGATCATTTTTCGATGTTTGAAGATGTAAAACGCAACCTTCTAGTTGTAATAACTAAGCACCTGCCAAATAGATGTTTATGAAATTTGATATCAATTCATAACTAAAAGTACTTTTAATTCTGATTGACTATGTTTTTACCAGTGATGCCCTTTAATGTGCCTTAAGTGATTTAACACATCTATCAGAGTTATTTGTAAATATGTGTTTTTTAACTGAAGTTGTGCCTTTTGTTTCTGTGACAAATAAGATATATTTAAATGTCTTGACATTTAAGCAAACGCTTAACCAGAAATTATAACCCCCGTGGTAGCCGAATTTGATGGAACATTTTGATTGAGACAAATGTAATTCAGATTAAATATAGCTATCTGACTGCTCTACCGTCATGTCTTTTTAGTGAGTTATCATGCGCTTTTTAGCAATAATAGTTTGTTTTTTGAAAAAATGAAGAAAAATCATGCCCTTTCCTGGTATCAACCCCTGGCATAATTGTGATGTCACCGATGACCGATACCTTTAATTTTCTTTAAAAAGTGGTCAACGGTAATGATATTAGAAATCTTTGTCTTCTTTCAAATTAACTGGATATCATACATATATAGCTTGGATATTATAGCATAAACCAAGTTTATTTCTTACCTTACCATAAATTGGCAAATCTCTTCTAGTCAGATAATTCTATTGAATGACGAAACTAACGCCTTTTTGTCAATGGCTGGACTCTATTGTCGCCAAAAATGTTAATTTTCCAGATGCCTGCTCTTAGACCATGCTAGACAGCTAATGAAGATGTAAGTCATACTACACCATTTCCTCTTAAACCAAGGTATCCATTCCTTCAATTCCCAGATCGCCTCCAGTATTTACAATTCGCGATTTCGCCAACCCTCATATCCCCATGGGCCCCTGAGGCGTGCTTTGGTCACCAGTGACCGGACCCTCCCTGTCCAGGAACTGCTTGCCAATGGAAAAGTGGTCATCCTGAATTTTTGTCCCGACGCAGTTCAAAACCTGAACCTGACCCAGAACCAAGCACCATGGTTCCACATGATCCAGAATCAAACATCATTGATCCAAATGATCCAGAACCAAACGGGGATGACCACAACGCCCAAACCCACCCCTGGGACTCTGATGATGTACCATGCGGTCAAAGTGGTGTCTCACACCACACCATCTACATATCATAGTCCCACACGTGGGAGCATTCACAAGTCTGGACAATATCCCTTGATGTTCCGAGGAGGAGCAGGATATGAGAATCCAGATGAGCATCAATTTGGCGATGTACTTGAAAGGCTATTCACCGGATAAACGAGCTTGATACATTTGACCTTTCTGGCTAATGAGCTAATATGCCATGAAATAGATTTGCAGCTTACAATATAAGACTGTAATACATCTTCTGGTGGTTAAGCTGGAGTAATTGGTTTGACATTCTTTTGGGCCTTTCTACAAATGTTTTGTCCCCAGTAAGGTGTGAGAGGAAACGATTGATGACAAAAAAGTTGAGGGTAACAAAGTGCGATCAATCACAATTGTAATTAATTTCTTGATTTATGTTGGAACTAGTCGCTTCCTGGAGGTGATCTGTCTTAGAGGATCAATAAGAAGAGAAATAAGGTGTTGATTTTCTTGCCATGTTAAACCCTTGAATAATCAACATCTATGTTTTAGCACATCACAACCCAAGCGTACCCACATGTAATACTGAAAAAGGCGTGGCCCATTTGCAGACCATCAAAATATCTTTTAATCCATAAAGGCTTATTGCTTGGGGAAATTCTTCACTCAATGGTCACTTGCTTGCCTTTGATTGATATTGAAGCCTAAATTTTAAGGGTATGGATGCAATTTTGCCTGCTTAAATTTTTAAATCCTAACATCATGGTTATCGGTATTAGTATTTAAAACAATTTGAATCGAGCTTATCTTTTCATTTGTAGTCTAGTAGTTGATCGTTCAACCAATGTATTCATCGCTAAGATAATAGCAGAATTTCCTTTTTTCAGAAAAATGTCGAAAAGCAAATTAGGTGAAAAATTCTTACATTTCCCAAAAATATCGAACACTATAAATGTAAACTCATTGCGTTCTTGCCTACATTCAATCTTTACATAACAAATATTGTATCAAATTAACGATGATTTTCAAAAGCTTAGACGTAGTAAAATATATCAAACTCCTCAGAAAAACAGAGATTAAATCGTTAGCTGTAGGATTATGCATGTAATTTTGAACTCTTAATCCGTACTTTTCCGTAATGGGTTTGATACTCCAAAAGTTGGCAGCCTTTATGCCACATCGAATGATGTTTTTCATTTCCCAGCTAGGTTGGAAAAGGATGACGAGCTGTAGGATTATGCATGTAATTTTGAACTCTTAATCCATACTTTTCCGTAATGGGTTTGATACTCCAAAAGTTGGCAGCCTTTATGCGACATCGAATGATGTTTTTCATTTCCCAACTAGGTTGGAAAAGGATGACGAGAATACATTCCAACAATGAAGTTACGGGTGGGACTTAATAGGTTGGGACTTTCCACTACTCAGAGGTCGAACGAAAGGTATCTGAAAAGAATTGTTACAATGGGGAAAAGGTCGTTTATAGCCCCGTTTAGGCTCTTTGATGCATTTTTATTGGTTACAAATCTAGGGACCCAAGTGTTTTTACTACGCTATCCATATAGTTTACAAGATTTTTTTTTCTTGCAATGTTTGACATTAGGACACATTTTCTATAGATACCGATGTCATGATAAACAATTGACTCTGTTCTAGAGCCTATTGTTTTGGTGCTGGGGGTGCTTTTATTCTCAAAATGATTTTGGGTCGGATAAAACTCATGATGGCAGCTGTTGCTCAACTGCAGCTCTCTTTTTTGGAACTTTTAAAGACCAAAAAAGGGAGTTGAATTTGAAATTCAAACTTGTTTGTAGATCAAATGTTGTAAATTTTTACATGGCAACACCTAGACATATCATAATCTTTCATTTAAATTGTAACGGGGAATACATTCTTTTGAGTGGTTAGTAAAGCCAATGAAATCCCAAATGAAAAGAAATGGCTAAGAGGTTCTGGCTGAGGATTTAATCTTTTTTCTGATCAAGATGCACATAAAAAAATAAATAGGTCCCCAGCGACGAAGTGCAAGTTAAAAAGAAATATAGTGAGAAGAGATGACGAATTTGAGTCGAGAAAGTGGAAAAATGGCGAAAAAGGTCCAAAAAAAAATAATTCAACGTTTTTTTTCAGATTTCAACTTCTTTTCCAGGTCTACTTGCGATACTGTACATTTTAAAAAGCATTTATGATACGTGTGCCTACCCAGTTTTTAGGGCCAATTGTAACTAGTGATCATAGAGTCTTAAGGGGCAATTTTATAGCGCCTCTAAGCCCTCGTGAATTCAGGCTAGTTAAAACAATGAAGTCCAACTCTCTTCTTTCTCGGGCTCCTACATTGTCCAATCTACTTCCCTAAAATATTCGTAGGGAATATGTAGGATTTTATCCAATAACAGGATTTAAGTCAGACTTGGACAAGTTTTTAACCAAAATTATTGATCAACCAAGCCTACATTCAAGGGCTAACCAGATCTGCCCACTCTAATTCGTTGGTGGATCACATACTATATGAAGTTAAGTAAAAATAATAACTATTTTAGTAGTGCTAGGAATCCCATTCCCAGCACCGATAAGGAAGTCCACAATAATATATACATTTATACAAAAAAAACTTGCGAATTTGCCAAACAAGCCACTACACTTATTTTGGAAAAAATAGTATCAATTAATGTAAGACTACTTATGAACCTCTGATCTCTAGGCGATATCTTTTTTGTATTTGTCAATCCCCAGCAAATCATGATTACCCAAAAAAGAATTATATTAAAAACTCTGTACTGCTATTTCTATAAAATTGTGATTCGTTGTGCAAATGCATACACAAGTTGTTGTTTTCATCATTTTATTACATTTAGTTATAGACATGGGACATAACATACACTTAAATACAGTTTTGCACAGGACAAAACGAATATCACATTAACGAGAGGATTTTTTTCTTTTCACGAGGGATTCAGAAGATTCGATGATCCCACTTTACTTTCGAGGCAGAGCCAACAAATCTCCATTGGTGTGGAACCAATTTGGAAACGACTCCATAAATGTTTGACTCGGCCGGATTTCTTGCTAAAAACAAAGAAAGAAAAAAAAACTAGTTGAAGAATCGAGTAAAAACCTTGAAAATACTATCGTACTGCCAATCCCAAAATGGGCTCAAACTAACCTCATTAGTAATGGGAATAAACAACGCCTCATCCCCTAAGCTCGTATCGTAATTAGCAGGCTCTTGTTTGTCATCGAGGATGGGTGCTTCTTGAATAGCGTAGTCTGAATAATAAGCGGGCTCTTCGTTCGAGTTTTGGTTGGCCTCGATAACAACATCGTTATCTTGTTCAGCCAGACGCTCGGCATGCTGGAACATCACATCCATCCGGTCCACTTTGTTCTCAGTATCAACATCGTTGGTGTCATCCGAACAAATGGGTTGGGGGCAGCAATCCGGATATGGTTTGCTCATATCACTCTTCAAGACGCAATTCAAGGAGCTGTCGATATGAATACGGCCACATCTGGATTCGGGGAGGAAAAGCTGGAGTTAATTTCCGGGGATCTCAAAAGGCCGTATTTGAATCTCAATGGGCTTACGTGGCGTGTGAGACGAAGAGGTTGTCTCCCATCATCTGACAATACATTTGACCGCATTGATCTTTCATTTGCCAAGAGGCGCCAATGTCGAAGACTTCATTAGTGTCTGGGAGATAGCATTGGTTGGGAAAGTCTGGAAGGCAAAATTCGGGTCATAATTGAAGTGCTGGGATCACGATTTTCCTTGTCTTAATGATCATTTGTAGGTCACGCAGATGAGTCACGCTTCCAAAATCTGATTGGCGCCAAGACAAAACAACCTTTTTTTTCTTTCACCTCAGGCATTCTTGGCACTCAGATGGGGGCTTTATCTGGCATCCAAAGAGGGTTGCAAATCAAAACCTTGGAGGACTCCTTTGTTCTTGGCAGCATTTGTCAAGAAGGATTGACAGGCTTTGAGTTCAGCAAGAGATCGATGGACAATCTGTGTCATAATTTTTCGTATGCTTGTCTATGCTACTTTCTACTCAAGACGAGATCATACATATATGGTCACGGTTTGGGTTGGATTTATTTCTTATCATTTCTTATGAAGCACATCCGTTACCTTCTAGTGAAGTGTTTGATGTTCAAGCTGTCAAACAAAAGAAAATCACCTTGTTTCCCTGGCAACTGGCAACTCATGCTATCGTACAATATATATATACCAATCAAGCTCATTTTCCGATCCAATGCTTTGATTCCAATATTATGTAACTGGTAACTTGTGGCTCTCAGCGATTTGAGTTTGGATCCGGCATGAGCTTCAAGCTTGCCATCATCAAAGTACAAGCAATTAAGCATGTCTTCCTCCCATTGTCCTCCAGGTTTGCATATCATTTGCATAGGAAAACAAGTTTCCACTCTTGAGCATTCGTTCAAAAATTAAAAAATAAAACACTCGTCCCATTTTTGAGTGATTTTTTTTGCAAAGGAAGTTTCTCATGAGTGTTCAGTTGTCATTTGGCCCGCGGAAATTTTTGCAATTATTGCCTTTTCCTTTACAAGACATTAGCCTGGCAACTTTTAAGCTTGCTGTGTGTACTTCTCACTGCCTTCGCACACAAAGAACCATCACTCAACTTGGAGTCCATTCAATTTGGGACACAACGATGGATTGAGAAGGCGACGCCAAGATTTGAATCTTGTTTACGCTCCATTCGGCGATTCTACGCATCTTGAGACACGGCTAAGAGTGGGAAATATAAAAAAACGTTTTTTCCATCAAATGCCAACAAATGCGATGTGAGAGATTGGACAGACCCTGACTTTCAATGAGAGGCGGAAAGCGTAATTGTCGGCATGTATGAGGGTGCAATTTTCAGTGTCAGGAAGTGAGTTGAGTGCGGAATCGAATGCGGTTCTGTCTACTTCAATTCAAGCTTTTAGCTAAATAAATGAACACTTCTGCCACCATGAGGTGTAGAACTTGAGCATGTCTGACAATTGACCGGCATTTCTATAGTTGGATGATATTTACATTAAGTTGGCATACACATCAACTGTTCGGAATAGATCAGCTGGGGTCCTGACTTTGTCACCCCTTACCTGCATAATCTAATTGATTAAGCCAATCACTTTGATCCTTAGAGAATCTGACATTTTCATATGTTGAATAGGGCGTGTAATGAACTTTCCGAGCTCATAATGATTCATAAGCTTTGCATGTTTGATCAGCTTTCTTGACATGTTTTTTGAAGCATGTGCTCTAAATCATTGAGACTTTGCTCAAGTGAAAGCCACTAAAAATGCACTGATTTTATATATGACTAACCTGGATGTTTCTCCAAAAGTTGAAGTGCCACTGCAGCCCAAGAGACTTTGACCAAGACCATTTGGGAAAAGATGAACAAGGGTGTGGATGCTTTCATTTTGAATTGAGATTGGCAAAGTGTCTGATTTCTTCTTGAACTCTTCGTCAACTATTTGGATTCACTTCGTTAAGAAGCTCTACTTATTCTTGGGAGAGAAATGTGTTTGACTTTGTAATCGGTAGCGAACTGACTTGACAGAAGAGGTGCTCGTTTTGTCTTATAGTCTGAAACTTTGTTTTCCCCGGCATGCGTTCTGCAAAAGGTTAGATTCTCTAGAATTCCCCCCACACGCGAGTGTAAAGTGAGTTCACCATCATTATTATTTCCCGACTTGTGACATTCGGCCCGAAATCGAGAATCATCTCGCCGGCCGAAACCAAAACAAATCCAGCCGAGATCCGCTTCGCAAAACGCGCTCAAAGTTTTGTTTTGAAAAGCGCGGACTCGATCAACAAGCGTGATGTAATTCAGAGCGTGTGAGCAATATTTAGCCCGAAAAGTGACCACCTAAGGTTTTTGTTAAAATGATGTTTTATACATCTCAAGGGGTGTTACGAGAACAATGTTTTCTTCTGTTTTCGATAATTGACTAGTCTTTAATGTTACGGCAGGATTAGGAAATTGGTTTTCAGTGACGCTGTGGTGAACTCGCTCTGTTGCCCAGAACGTTCCCCGTGAAGTAGGCTTGTTTTTCCAGAGAATCAAAGGAGGGGTTTCCACACATTCCTTCCTAGGACTTACTCAACAATGATCTTCTATGATCGCCTGATGTTCAGTTCATAGGTCTGAGCAAATTTACAAGTACGGTATACGCAGTGTATCTAGAGAAGAAGATTCTCTGTCATTCCATTATTCCAGTTTCTCGCTTAGACTTGTTCTCCCACCTCTTTGAGAGTTTGGTTTGGGTTGTACATACTTCTCGGCACCATTAACGGTTCTGCTGAATTCTTGGGGTTTGAAATGCATTGATTCACGAAGGTGTTTCAATTCCCAAGGACAAGAAATCGTACTTTCTTTTCAATGTGGTGTTCCTGCTTATCCACGCGTGCCCGGTAATTGTATGACTAAGTCAATATTTGACTGTGGAGAAGGAAATTTGGACCGAGTTGAAGCCAGGATATCGAGACAAAGACGGAGAAAATGCACGAACGAACAAAAAAGCATTGTCTCAAGATCATAAAGGCTCACGATTTGGGTGAGTTGAACAAGTGAGAGAGAAAACGCATCGAGATTTTTGAGCTCCTGACATGCCAACCAGGAACTTGGGTCGTGACGTCAAAGTTGAATCTGGAGACTCATCTCTCGGGCCTTGAGTTCATCGCCAACTGTTTCTCAAGAACTCTGCTTGAACAAAGACATGAAGAGCTGAATTGCCATTCATCTCCCATGTTGCCATGTCTTGTGAAGGATGTGACCACAGTACACAATAACCCTGGTTTTTTTTTTCATCAATACCCAATTAACCGAAACACTTGAAGTACAATTGAGACTAGAATTGGTACCTTGTTTAACAATGTTCCAGACAATAAGGTTTACTACCTTGTTGAGATAAATATTCATGATTAAGCTATACAATAATCATGTTGGCATTAGTAAAGTGGGTTTTACTGATTTGCGATTATGTTCAAAATGCTGAATGAGCTCGATTCAAGTAGAATCTGATGACCATATTTGATCGAAATTTATGAATCAGACAGATCTGCAAAGCAAATGAAACGTAATATACGACTCTGGGAAAGAGCAAGGAATTATATGGGGCTCCATTCCCTTTTTTGACATGGTTCCTATTTACGTCAATAATAGTCATAAACCGATCCAATCAGTTAGCTCAAACAAGTTTGTTGGTGGATTTAAACAGTACAGTAGCTTTGTACAGTACCTAAGAAAAAGCATTCCAAACTTGCGGATGGATATTTTAAACCTATTTACCATGGAAACTCTGTACAAATCAATTGTCCAACGCCATCTCGAATACGCTTCGTTGTTACAGAAAACAGTTTTTTTTTTAAATTTAAACATCATGGGCCCAGCCCTAATTGTGAGGCAGTTTCAAAATTTCTTTACTCCGTGGGCAAAATATGCGACATTGTCCAAATATGAAAATGAAAGCATTCCTCAAACTAGCAAAACCCAATGGTTTGTGTCGTGTAGGTTTGTACTGCATTTTCAGAGGGTGATATTAGTTTTCTTACGATATTGAAAGAAATAGGATTGACACATTTTTCTTGCATTTGTATATCTCAATCGATCGCTTTGAAATGATGTTCCATCAAACTGGGGCATAAAAGTGAACTCGAAATTGCAGGAAACCACCTAGTGTGGAGAATCTCCTGTCTACCTCTTGCCTCCTCCAAGCAAATGATAGTAGGAAAACTTGCCATGAAGGCATAAAAGACTAAGCAGATCAGTTGGGATGGCTCAAGGGAACTAAAAACGTAGAGGAAGCAAGTCCTAGAGAGTTTGATGGGAGCTAGCCGACAAACGCGATTTGTGCTCTTCTAGGTATCTGACTTCTTCCATGCTCAGCTTTTGCTTGACGGTAATTGTCCATTCGGATGTGATGACATTATCATATTGTGTGGTACTATATATTACTAAATATGTGATAGGTACCTTTTTATATCAATTATGTTTTCTTGGTCTCAAAGTTAGCTCATCAAAGTATTGAATTGGAAAGTGCGTGCATGTTATTGACAGCACGTATTTTTTACCTACTATACTCGTACATGTGTTTTGTGCATTAAACATGACACCATAACATAAATTAATTGATAGATCCAATGATCTACCCAAAGCGTACTGGAACGAAAAAATCCCTGCAGAGGTTTTATTGACTTGCTATACCGGGTCCGCCATTGTATCGTCTACACTTGCTTTTGGCCCCGATAAGTGCTCAATCTTTTTTTTTAGATGTAGTTTGCATGTGCATTATCAACCATTTTCGAACACATTGCTGGTCTAAATTTCAAAGTAGACAACATAGTCTATTAAACATGCAAGAACTGCAAAAGAAGATTGTGCCCATGCTTGACAAAAATGAGACGGCTATCAAAATTGACAATAGTTTTGACATTCACCGCACCTCGGGTTACACTATTAATGAGCTCCATACCGCCACCAGGGTATTCTCCCCGTCCAGGCATAACTTGGTATTGCTATCAAGGTTGGGCTCCAGAAGATTGTGATCGAAATTGGTTTGGCCCATAAACAGCCCCAACCTGAATCCCTTGGATTACAACATCTGAAGGCATGTGGAGACCAAGGCCTGTGCCACAATCCATAGCAATGTGGGCAAGCTGAGGCTTGAGTTGGTGAGCCCTGGGCCGCCATGGACAATGAGTACAAAAAGAAGATTTTCGCCAACTTTGTCCCCAGACTCAAGCTCTGCGTGGCTATTAAAGGCGGTGCATTTGGGAAATATAATTCCATGATATTTGCCTTCCAACTTTAATTTTAGGCGTTAAGCTCTCCGACTCATAACAAATGAGTTCTAACTTCGTTAATTTCATTGAAATCACTATGTAGATGATAATATGGCGCACCCGGTACCAGAAAGCATTTTTGGGATGATCATGCATAACTTTGTTTTGGTGAAGATCATTTGAATTTTGAAATATCACAATTTTTGAAAAGTGAAAGGTACTGAGATCAACCAAACCCAAATTCTAAGCCTTGCCATTCATCTTCAACCGATGTATCTGGCTTTGTGATGCAGTGGATTCAAGCAATTAAGTGTATTCTTTTTCCTTTGCACTGCCCTCCATAATCGTGATCCGGTCTGATACTTCGCCCCACAAGCCTCACCGAGTGGTTTAACAGGTCGATCAGGATTTGAAATAGGCAATGTGTTGTTGGTAATGATGCCTGGGATCAGAAGTGATCAATTATCTTTGAATGGAAATCTCTCGATTCCCAGAAATCAGACAGTGCTCTTCACCTTTGCTTCGTATAGCTGTTCGAGGGAATTTTGGTGCCAGCGGAATGACGAACATTAGATAACCGAATTCTTTAAAAGGAGAGGCACAATTGTACAGCCTCCCTAGAGGATAGAGATGTTTCATCTCAGCAATGTGGCCACAGATTTTGTAGAAAAAAGCAAAATGTTATGGTAAGATTGCATCTTTTTAAAACAAATCTGGACTAATTCCAAAAGAAGTACATTATCTGAGCACTTTGTTGATCTGCCAGCTCATATTTCTCAAAGGTCTGCGTTACATATTGGTCAAATAAACCCCCTTATCACCGTTGTGTTTAGTCAAACAAAATTATAGAATACATTATTTCCTGAGATTTCTCGGCTTTATGTGGTGCTCCAAATTTAAATTTGTTCTTGATCAAAATATTCTTTTTTGGTTAGCTCGGAATGAGAGTGGCTGAAATAGCTCAGCAATTACAATATAGCAACATTAATAGAGAAAACCTTTATTTTTTTGACAATGCTACAAAAACTTTGACTTGTTTGCCAACTGAAATAATACCAACCGGTGACGTGAGCGTTTAGATCCTCAATGAGGCATGCAACAAAGCCCATTTGCGACCTCAAGTTTCTGTTTGTGTTTGCACAATCTTGTAAGGAAATAAAAGCTAACTACAATATGCTATGCAAGAGCTCGTGCAAGGAAACAAAGGCTTTTGTTGACCGCCTTTCCCTTTCTTGAGACTTCTTTAGAATAGTTGATTTCAAAAGATAATTGGCTTAACCATGGAAGGAAATGAAGGTGTATTTTGTCTTTGCAACTCCTGACACAGCAAAGCGCACTAGAAGAAATATTCCAACTGTCCTGAAAACACACCTTTTCTATTATCTAACTTATGGAAAGGATTGACAACAACTGGCAAAGACAGTACGAGAAGGTGACTCACGTCTTTAAATGCTACATGTAAATTACGAAGCTAACCATAACAACCAATAACCCATGATAGTGGTATTGGAGACACAACACACCTCTAGTGTGTCTTCCTATAAGTCTTGTGAAGAACGACTTCACCACTGGACAGCGACGGGGTAGGGGGAAAATGAGTAATTCCAATCAATCAAATGTATTTCTCTTCACATGAGTTGACTCAATTGTAGCCTATGAAAGTAATGATGAGCTTTGATCTCAATCAAACGTCTGTGTCAAAAGTTATGAGCATTCAAAACTCGGACCAGGGAGGGTGCAAATTGAATGAGCTATCAGCACCTTGGTAAGATCTTACCAAGGTGGTGCTAAGCAAGTCATTTTCTGCCCACGTTGTACTGAGTTTCAGGTCCTTATTACTTTTGACGCAGACGTTCGATTNATCTTACCAAGGTGGTGCTAAGCAAGTCATTTTCTGCCCACGTTGTACTGAGTTTCAGGTCCTTATTACTTTTGACGCAGACGTTCGATTGAGGCCAAAATGGGTGAACGTTTTCTGAGCTAACTAAAGTCCAATGATGACGTCGTCCTTGGTTTAGGTAAATGACCTCTGATGATCTGGTATTTCCCCAACTTGACTTTGGGAATGCAACTAAATTAGCTGTACAGGTTGCTGGATTTGGCCCGCTTTGGTAGAAAGGCAATTATGATGGCCCACTTTGGTAGAAAATGTACTTAGATTGCTACCCAGAGCTGCCATTCATGGATTTGAACAAGACAACTGAGGAGGGAGGAGGAGGGCTTGCCCAAGTCCACCAACATTCTTCACTAGTCTTCCAAACAAAATCTAGTTAGGGAGTGACGGGCCCATCACGGAATAAATATTCCCTTACGTACTTGAGCAAACGAGAACAGGAATTTGACAATCGGTCAGGAATTTGTGTGAAAAAAATCTTCTCAATCCATGGTAAAAGGGTAAAACCTTAGTCAATCCTATTAACAAGAGCAATAAAAGATTTGTTTTGCACAAAATTGGACTTTAAAGACCAGTCATACCATTCATTACCTTAAGATGTGACGTCACCATGGTATCCGAAGTCACTACCTTTTTGAGAAGTCACTGCCTTATTTTCAATTGAAATGAGGTCATGAAAAGTGAAGCTATAACAGATAAAACTACTCAATGGATTTAATTGATTACAGTACCATCCCAAAAATATGTTTTCATCTTTCCCATTATTTCCTCAAAAAAAACTGATTCATAGAAAAATTGGAAGGCCCAAAAATGTGAATGAGACTGTAAAAGCCAACAGAATTATGAATCAACCGGAAGCGTCAAAAATGGTAAATGTAATTGCGGCATTGCATTTGAAACTAAAATTACTCCTTGTCTCTTTTTGTCAAAGTATGTTTTATAGGTGCTAAGAGGGAGTTTATAGTGTCATGAAATAGGATGAAAGGCAATAACAAGTCGGTTTTTTTTCTTTAGCATGCTTACATTTGATAGAATGGATATCGCCACCGAAGATAGCATCTTGCAGATGATACTGAGATTCTCAATTTCAATGTATTTGAATAACAATTCTAAACTTTTGGATTTTATGAGTATACCCTTCTTTTCAATTTGCAGTAGAATTGAGAATTATGAAAAGAACATTTTTCAAACATAACCTTACTTGAAGTCGTGTCCTTTCCCAAAATGCTCCATCTCTCAATTGCCATATTCGCTATATTTCTATGTATCCAGTAAGCTTCTACAGTGTATAAAGTTATTTAGTCTTGTTTCCAGTGAACACTTTGAGTCTGGATGAATTTCAACGTTGAGAATCTCAGTCGGCACCGTTGGCGCCAATTCAGAGAGTTCAGAGCTCTTGAATAACGTACCATAAATCGTTCCAGAACCCAAACGAGGTCTTATATGCCTTTTCTTTATTACATCCATTGGTCAACGCCCAGGAGCGTATGAATCATCGGCCTTGGAATGATTTTTCTTGCCCAAATCTAAGAGCATCACTGGCGTCAGTGAACTGAGCTCATCAGATGATTGGCTTGATGACGGAGACAGATAAACATAGGTGCTTAGGAGTGCGTGTATCTCTTGTGCCATGGTCATGGTGGTGATGGTGGTAGTGGTGCCCTCTGACACAAATTGACAAGAGACAGGTCATGATGACGCCAAAGATACTTCTATGGAGACCATCGAGTCGTCTCGAATGTCAATTCTGCCTGAATGCAAGAAGATAGAGGTAACAACAAAGGCGACGAGCACGGCTATTTTTGGAGACACCTTGTCCGTTTAGGAGTAACACCAAGGGAGATGTGAAATAGATCCAGTGCGAAATAGATGGTAATAGGACTGGTCTTGGAATGTACTTCATAACATCACTTTCTTGAGGTTTGACACGCACTCCGAGCAAGATCTTTTCGGTAAAGTAACGTTGAGCAATTTGAATGACGAGTAAACTTGGGTTGAGACAGGAAATTTGTAAGCAATAACTATGACTAGGAGTGCATATGTGGCCCCTTTTCTTGAATCATTTATACTCTGTTGTCTTAACCGATAATGAATCAGCCTATCCAAATTATGGTTATCATTTCAGCAATCTGGGCAAGATTTTCACTTTTCATGGTCGAGAACAATCAAAATAGCCTCTTTGTAATGTTTGATAGGCACTAGCGAAATTTTGCCCAAATTGTTTTAATAAATCTAAAGGACAGCAGTTTGGAACATTTTCAAACATATTATCTTTCGTGTGGTAAGCAGGAAGAATAGTTACCAGTTTTGAAAAACAAAAATGTTATCTAGGAGCTTGGTTCATGAAAATTTAAATTCTTATTTAGCAGATAATTTTAAGAAAGTTGTCTCATTAAGGGCTAACTTTAAAAGGGCCCTCCTTCACGACTGTCAAAATAAGTCCCTAAACATTGTTTTTCTAGGGCACAATGTTACATTGGTTCAATAAATTAGTAACAAAGGCTATGAACGCAAACTTTGCGAATGGGGAGCTTAACTAGAATATATTTTGTCTTTTCACCTTTAATTACGCTTTCCGAGTTGCAAGCCTGTAAAAAACACTTGCCTATTTTATGACCCGCTAAAAGAAATCCTTTATGCTACCCTTTAGATTTCGAAATTGCGTCAAGGACGATTATCCTAAAAAATATAGCGAGCCAAAAATTTACCAATTTTGTACAAATACAAACTGGTGGCACAGACCACATTTAGTAGGTTGCGTGATTTATGCTGTGTTAAGGAACGGAGAGTGAACATCTGATCGACCATACATTTGACACGACCAAACATTACTTCGACACAATAAAAGAACCAAACATTAACTCGACAATGCAAATGGCATTAATTTGGCTTGGCTCAACTTAATACAACGTCACTCTAATGGCATGTCATGGAAAAGCAATTTACCAAGCATAATTTTCAGCAATGATACCACCCTTAAGAGCTTCAAATGCCAAGGTACTAACTAAAGAAGAACCTACTACTCAACTAAATCGTTTCCAATAGCTATATTTGAACTTCATACTTGAAGCAGACAAAACTTGCGAAATTATCTACAATTAATGCAATGATTCACAAATGGATGTAGTAAATCGTCTATGGGGACATTTAGGAAAGCTCTGGCAGGTTCGTTTGTTTGCTGGTACCAATGTCAGTGATGCAAGTTTGGGGCTTCAAACACGTTTTTGAGAGGCTGACCCTTCTTTCGCATTGCTATATGAGGACAGGTCAGCTTCGTTAAAACCAGTTTGAAACGCCAATCTTGCATCACTGGCACTTGCAAGCAAGTTTGTTTCCTGGGACCAGTGCTTGCCTGAATGTCCGAATTGGTAAACTCAAATCAAGTGTCCAAAAGTGGTCAAAGTGGCCAAAAATAGGTACAGGTTGTCCATAAGTAGGGTAGACTCATAATAAGCACATTTAATGCTTGAGTCTATTCATTTTTTGTAATTGTCATCGTTTTTTTGCGAACTTCCTTTCCGCTACTGGGATTGGAATCCCAGCCGTTCAGAACGAAAAATCTATTCATTTGACTTAACTTTTATTTAAATATATTATTTGATCGACCAATAGATAAGAGTTGGCAAATTTAGCTAACCCTTCAATTTGAGGTTGATCGGGAATTTCAGTCAAAAGCTTACCCAAGTCTGCCTTGAATCCTGCTACTGGATCAACGCCTAAATACGTCCTACGAATATTTGAGGACAGCAAATTCAACAATGGAGCCCGAGAAAGAAGAGAGTTAGGGCGGCTTTACACTAGGATGGAAAACCGAGATTGAATCCGGTTTGAGGATTGAAGTAGGACTAGTGCTGGGGCGAGTTTTTGGTGTATGAGTCTTTTTGTTTGACTTAAATACAGTGAAAGACTGGAGTCCTCTGTTGGATTCGAGTCTTTTGCTGAACTCACTCCAGCACTATTCCAACTTAAATCCTCAAACCGGATTCAATCTCAGTTTTCCATCCTAGTGTAAAGCCAGCCTTAGACTTCATTGTTCTTACTAGCCTGGATTCTCGAAGGCGTGAAGGTGCTCTTGCATTAAGCCTCGGCAGTCACTAGAATTGACTCTAACTCTTGGGTTGGGACAAAGCTCATGAATGCTTTTGAAGACGTATAGTATCAGTTACCTTTTGTACCTTCTCTGAATACCGTGAATCCCAACCTTTCTAGCCTCTCCCAATACAAGAGCTCTCTCTAATCCTCAATGTTCCTAGTGAAACATCTTTGGACTGCTTGAGCTTTTGCAAACCTGCTGAACTAATTGGGGCCCAAATGGGCAAGGCACATTCAAGATATGACTGGACAATCAACTTGTACAGAGTTAGCATCATGATACTATCTCTGGACTTAATTTGCAATATATCCAACCACACATTTGAAAAGCTTCACCCACCTTCAACTGGATATGCTCATCAAGTTTTCCATTATTTTGGATGACTACACCTAAATCTTTCATAGATGAAACCTGTCCAATATCTTCACCTCCATTATATGCAAGTGGAGAATTCAAGGGAGTTGACCCAAAGGTCATTGAGCGGAATTTAATTCCATTCCATGCCATGTTACTTGCAGCAACCCAAGAGTAGATTTTGTCTAGGACCTCTGCCAGACAGCTGGAATTCTGACGATTCCTACCAACTACCAATTTTGTATCATCACCATAGAAAGAGATACTGACATTACTACAAGATCAACAAATTGCTCAATTTGAGTACCATCATCAATCTCAACACACTTTGACATTTTGATACTCTGATACTGACATTACTACTACCAAGCTTCTGAAGCGGAGCAATGAAGATGATGAAAAGGAAAGGGCCCAAAATGGAGCCCTGAGGAACACCAGGCTTGACATCAAGATGGAAACTTGCCCTGATTCAAGATGCAATGCATCAAGTGCAAGAAAACAGGAGCAAGAACTGGTGAGCATCTCATTACAAACAGAAACGTCACACCATCAGGGCCAGGGGAGCTTGAAATCCTTAAGTCCTTGATGGCTTCTAAAGTATCTTGATTTGTGACTACAAGAAAATGTAAGGGCTCAAATTGACTGGCAATCTCAACAGACTCATTTTCAGGGCAATGAGTTGTCGCATCTAAACTCAGTGGGGTTGAAAATACACTAGAGAACTGAACTCCGAGCATGTTGGCCCTTAATGGCCCTAAACCTTGCATGGGCTATCCTGGGTCATGGGCCACCCAGGGTCATGGGCCATCCGGGGTCATGGGCCATCCGGGGTCATGGGCCATCCGGGGTCATGGGCCATCCGGGGTCATGGGCCATCCGGGGTCATGGGCCATCCGGGGTCATGGGCCATCCGGGGTCATGGGCCATCCGGGGTCATGGGCCATCCGGGGTCACGGTTCATCCCAGACCAATCAGCTGGGCATCACGGCCTAATCATCCGGGGGTCATGGGTCATTGTGGACCAATTAGCTGGGCATCACGGGCTTATCATGTGGGGGTCACGTAGCCATATATGAAATCCACGCCCTGGTTAGCATTCCTTACTGGTGGGCATACCAATGGGCAATCCACACACCCGGGCCCCGGGCATCTGGCCTCCACAAGGGGCAACTGGCCTCCACACAGGCAAAACAGAAGCTGTTGGCAAACTATCCACACTCCGGCGGGAAATCCTTGCCCCATTGGGCTCTGGGCATCTGGCCTCCAACAGAGGGAGGCTCTGGCCTCCACACGGAGCTTACTGAAAGGCTGGGGTCTTGCTAGCTGCGTTGCCCTCTTCTCCACGCTCGATCCTCAAAGGGGAGAGCAACATGGGGTGCACAGAGAGCAGCAGCAGGCCAAACCGACTACGCCTTGTCGTGTTATTCACTGGGATTGCTTGAGTGGAACAAACGTGCTTAAAGACTAGAATAATTTTGTCCAAGGCCACATCTACGAACGATTCCTTTTCAGCATTGAAATGAGGTCAAGCTCACCCAACCTTTCTCTAATGGTGCGTCTACACGACAAATAATTCGGCAAATAATTAGCCATTTGACAAACATTGTTTGCCGTTTCACCAGTATTTCACAAACATTTCTCGATTTGAACATGTTTAAAGTTTGTTTGCCAAAGAGCAAATATTTCATGGACGACAGCGTCCTCCCCAGCCATTGGAAGAAAGGTGTCCATTTTCAGTAATTATGGAACTTAACTCTTTCGATCCATGATGGTTTATAACAAAGAAAAATGTATTGATTGTTGTTCATTTTGACACAGGATAACGCCAACTTAGAGAATGAAGGGGCCTGGAATTGTCAATTCATGTTCAAAGTCATCAGATGTCATCCTATCCCCTTTTAATTCAGTAGTCACACTTCCATCTCCCGTCGAGAATTGAATGATTGAATGATGATCGATCGATCAACCAACCAACATATCAACTATCTCCGGAATCCGGATTCATCTCCTCACGTCCAGACAATGAAAGTGTCGACCCCAGTTAACCCACCCACCCTGAGCCTGTCCTCGGGCTCAGCTCGGTCATGGACACGGCCCCGGCCATGGTCCCGGTCCCATCTTTTACATCCGTCTTCTGTGAGCCAGACTTGAGCGAGCCAACCCAAAGCTCGATGGATGGATGGATGGAATGGATGGATTCCTTGACCTCGTCCCAAGAAGATTAATCCGATACAAGTTGGATCAGATCATCAGAGACAACGGAATCATCGGCCCATACCTGGAGGTTCTTGGCCGGACACACACGGCCATGATCGGTCCTCTACGTACACCCTTGAGACCCAAGCATCAGGACCAGCCAGCCACTTTTGACTGCTCTTTCGTCCATTTCCCGCCCGCCAGTTTTAGCCATGAAAGCCAGATCAGTCAGATCTCAACGGACCGAGTCTTACCCACTGACATGTCATCACTTTAAAGCTGCCCATGACCATCACCTTCCCTGTGAAATGCCGTCTGTTCTTGTGGGCGGGTCCTTATTGGTTCTATAAAATTGAACTCTTTTTAGTCAATGCCATCTGTAATGTTAACTGCATATAAATATCCAAATTGTCTTTATCATGTTTAATGCTCTTACTATATTTGTGTTAACGTTTCTGACATGACCTTTGAACTATATATCGTTGTCATATTTCGACCCGTTCTCGGCTATTAAATAGTTTATGATACTCGTGGAGAACTGTTGTCCATTTATTCACGATTATAATGAGTTGGAAAATTGGTCGGGTTTTCGTTTCCAAACAATTGGGTTATGATTTATAGTGATACATTAAAAATGATTTATAAATGAAGTTCGAAAACCTTTCGAAAAGCAAAAATGTTATTAAAAGTGAATCATCAGGTGGCTTATGGTAAAGTTCATAGAACGGGGCAAAACATGCCTTCAAGTAGTAATCGGTTTCAGCCAACATATGACCGCACAGATTGAAATTGGCAAAATAAAGGACCTTTTTGGAAAGCGAAACATTCTCATCATGACAGTGCCCATCGGGGGTTTTTTTCAAATTTCATTCCTCAGTTTTCCCTATTTTCCATTATACTAATCATATTGTTTACAGTGCATTACATAAATATTGAATGAAAGACCCATTGGGAAATGATACGATCACTGGCAAGGTCATCTGATTAGAAATCTACATCAAAATATTTGTCAAACCGTTTTGATCGGGCAGTTTTACGTGTAGACGGCTCAGAGATGAACTGTTTGTCAAATGCCAAACATTTCCGAAATAATTAGGCAAACTTTGTGACAGAATGTTTCTCGTGTAGACGCACCATAACCAACGGCCAATGTTCATCTTTGAACTTGAACTTTCTGGTCGGGCTTACTTTAGAGCAGGCCAGCTTTTGAGTAATGGTCGACCCTATCTCAAGAGGGTGCGGTTTGTGATAAGTTGTAATACTTCACTTTTTAACATAAACAGAAAGGATCAAGTAAACTTGCAATGGTGATAAAGCACTTCGCCAAGTTTTTTAAAATCCAAAACATGCATTGTAATGCGTTTCAATAGTCTCAATAGAAAAGAAATTGAGCAAATTTAACACTGTAAAACGAAAATATCATTCATTTGAGATAATGGGTTAAAAATTGTATTTTGTTTGCTAAGACATCGTAGTATAGGTGTAATTATAGCATTTTGACGGTAGCCACTTTTGACTAACTCATGAACTTGCAAAATATTCGCAAAATATTAGCAACTGTTTAGTATCACCTTATGAAATTTGAATGCAAAATGTGCTAGTTACAATTCATATGATTTTGTTTCAAATCGTTTTTTCCCAATGTGCCTCTAAAAGTGTGCATGAAGTGTTTTGAATAATGACTTTTCCTTCAAAATAAAGTGTGCTTATTCATCATTTGACAGCAAGCACAGTTTTAAGAGCCATGTGAGCCTAGTTGAAACTTCCCCAAAACATTTGAAGGACCATGTACAGGGGCATAAGTTCAAAATGTGGTACATTTACCATCTTTAAACATCATTAAAAGGAAAAGTGGTTTCATTTTTTTGTATTCGATAATTTTCAAATGATCCAGGGTCAGGACTGCAGACAACAATATTCTATAGAAAAACACGACTATGAATATGCATTAAACTTTGCATAAAATAAACGCTATCCGAGTTTTTGAAACTAATTTACCAACCTCATCCTGGTCCTATGTTTCTAGACACTGCATGGCGAACGACCGACCACTTGGTTGGCAAAACAGTACTATACATTCAACCGGTTTTCAATCAATTCCCAGGCGACCATTCATTATATTGTTTAGCCAACCAAGTGGTCGGTGTCCGACATCCTGGATCTCGAAATCTATATCCTGGTAGAGGCATTGGTCCCTGTTTCCTATCTTAAGTAAATGGGGAAATAAGTTGAGCGATTGACAGCCAAAATATCTCATTTTGGCTAGGTTAAAAGCAAAAACGTGAAGGTATTGGTAGCATTTATTTTACTTTTGGTGCCATCAATTAGCCACTGTTTTTTAAATAAAATATCAGTGCATGTAATGTGTGCCTGGCAAAAACAGCAATTGTACATTGGCCCAATCCAAAATGCTCTAAAACTCGGCATTGAATTTAACGGTGACTTGAAAGTGCGAAATGTATGTTTCTTGTTTGTTATTGCTGCCACTCGAAAACAAAGTGTGTAAGAAAGAATAGAGGCATGAAAGAAAAAAAAACACGAATAATTGGGAAAAATAAAAGAAAGAAACAGTTCAAGGTACTTCTAGCTCTAAGCACATATAATAACTGACAATTCAGAACCGAATAAAGGAAAGTACATTGAAAAGTGAAATTAGTCCGATAATGTTCTTTTGGTGCCAACCAGCTTTTTGTCGGACGAGACACTTTGAGCCATACGAGTACTCAGGGGGAAGCGAGTTCCATTGATCCATAGTCCACACGAAGAAGAAATTCGACCTGGAAGAAGATTTTGCCAAAAGATTTACGCACCTTTCGCTCCACAACACATCTGGTAATCTTTTTCGACACGTCACTGACCATCCGGATCACGTCCTCCGCCAAATAGACATTCCTGACAACCATGCTTGCATGAAATATTTTGTAAAAGTTGACTAGGTCGCTATCAATGGCCCTATGTTCCAATGAAGGCAGCCCTCACAAGTGTAACCGTTCCGGATTTTCCAAACCAATGGACTCCGCCGAAAGCTTCGTCATTCTTCGTTGGACACACTCCAGAATCTCACAAGAACATTTCAGGGCTGGAGAGCAAGCAGAGGAATCATATTCAAGGGTTGAGCGAACGTCAATGATATGCAAACGTTCGAGTACGCAAGGACACAGAGTGGAGAAAGAAAACAGTGATTATTCCAACCACTGAATTAGCACAACTGGCCACTTTGGCTGAATGGGCCAAGAACAACATTTTTCCGTTATAGTGGATCCCCAGGTCCTTTTCTTGTTCTACCCGGGATATTGGGCCACTACCCGTGACATGAATAGGCATGACCCTCGAGCTCTTGCCAAAGCGCAGGACTTTGCTTTTGGTAGCAATGAAGACCATCCGGTTCGAAAGATCCCACCCATGAATTGATTCAGAGCATATTGCAAATTGATTTCGCCATGCACAGATGAGTTGGCGCAAAAGATTTTGGAGTCATCGGCTTGTTGACAACCAGGTCGTTCATGTAAACGGAGAAGGGATGAGGAGTTAGTACACTTCCTTGAAGAATTCCGGTAGACACACTTTGCCAATCTGAAGAGATCCCATCTAAAGTAAGCCGTTGGGCACGCTCTACCAGGACTGAAAGTTCTGCAAGAAAATAGCTAGACGTTGGACAAATGATTTGAAGTGACTCTCACACCAAGTATTTGTTTCACTGAGGCAGGCATTTTTACATGAATTCCCAACATCTGCAAAAGTTTTCGAATGGAAAAGCAAGCTGCAGGTACGAGTAGATGAATTTGCTCCACTCGCAACTGACTGCCAGAGTCAGCTTTTTCCAACGAGTGAAGTAAGTTCATTTGGATAAAAAGTGTCTTAATGAAAATGTCCAGAATTGCTTTGAAAACGCAAATATTTCTGCTATTTCAATCTTTGATGACATGGGAATATTGTCCAAACGTTTACGTTTTAAAGTTCAATCAGTTGACTAATTTCATAACTGCCTCAATCGAAATGTTACTTTGCGACGTATTAACTAATTGCACTAAATATGCCAAAGAAATGTGTCTATTTGTAGCCTTTAAGCCTTTGGTTCGTTAAAGTCTTTTGGGTACTATGTAATTAAGTTTTAAACTATTTTTGTCCATTGCCTTTTTTCATTCGGATATAAACTCTCTATTAAAATGAATATGTTCACATTTTTATCCAATTTTGATACCTTTCATTGTAGCCCAATCAATACTCTTTGGTATGTGCTTAGAGTTTAAAATACACCATGTCACCATGTAAAAGCCAAACTCGTATAGATGATGCTACTGACAAAAATAGTGCAATAATCTGGTTTAATGTTTTCAAGTAGAAAGAACCAATTGTTCAGCGAAGATTTGTGCACAAGCACTAAATCTTTACGACTCTGCCATGTTGGTTTAGTGGGGCGAAATGAAAGCCATGGCAGCTTCACATTGTATGTCAATTCTTCCATTGCCTAAACCTGTATCTAATGATCGGGTGCTTGTGATATGTAGCGTGAAGACAGCTGGCATGAGGAGCTTCTCTCGAAATATTTGTAACAATTGACTTGTTCTTCTTACGAATTTGGATGATGGTAGTAAGCCATCTGTCAAATGTCAAATCTATATGTTATAGTTGACTTACGATTTGTGCAATTGAAGAGAGATCACTTCTTGGACATGAGTAGCGTCGATATATCCATTCGCACTTTACAGTATCCGTTCATGCTCGATTAAGATAACATTTCACATTTACATATTGTTCATCATGTCCATTGTTAGAATATATGGAACTACGCTGTTTCTGAAAGATTTAAAAGATGTGACCCTAGGTTCCAAATGTACAGGGCTGGTAATCCAAATGTGTGCGCTACCAAAAATATATGGAAAACATTACCAGCCTCTCAATTTTTGTTCAAATGTGTTGAAAATTAGTAGGGAGTATCACCCCGGTCTCAATTTAGGGATGGGATCAAGTCAATTGTCAAAATCAAGGTTGCAGAAAAACTTGGAAAGTAAAGCACCGACGAATTACATCGCCAGGGTTACTTTTTGAGGCTATTTAACGGCTTTCCGATATTCCACCACTGATGTCATATGGCATTGAGAATGCAAATTGGCAGCACTAGTTGCAACCTCCCGTGATTATTAATTTGGTCGCCATCAGTAGCACACATTAGAGGGCTTGTCACTACACATCAATGACTAACTGTACGCAAGACCTGAATGAGGAGCGCATGCTGATCAATAAGCCCTTTGTTATATTGGACCTGTTCTCCTTGACGGATGCAATCAATTTTTTTGTATGGGCACGTCTGTGGGTATTCAACTTACTTAGCCTTAGACAAAATAGCTCATAGCACTGAGGTCTGGACTCGTAAAGAGTCCAAAAATCCATTCCAACAAAGACTCACAGTTCTCCCTTAACTAGTTTATTGAAGACGACTGCGCAATGTCATTCGACCTCCATGAATAAGATTACCATTAAGTCACCACCTTTTCCTAGCATTAGTTTTAAATTTCCCCCTAATATAGCTTACTATTATGGACAAGTGTAGGAAAAGTTTCGTAACGCTAGGTAATATGAAGAAGGAAGAATAAACGACTTTTGAAAAGGGAGCAAATATGGATTCCCAGCCCGGTATATAGTTAAAATTGCACGCCAAGTTACAACCTTGATCTAAAATGAAAAGAGAAAGTCAAACTTCGAGTCATCAAGCATTTCCCAAGTTTACCGAAGATTCTAAATTGTTCTGCGTTCCATCAGTTCTTCATCAGACCAAATCATTGGGTTTGGCTAAAAGCTTATGGTCTAAAGAAGCAGTTGCATTTCATTCGGGTGTAACGCATTAACTACAATCTCGATTCTCGTGGATGGTTCAGGAAATTGGAATTACCAAAAATACTTTTAACCAACAGGTTGAAACAAATGAAAGAAGTTAAATTTGGCAGCTCACTTGTACGGGGAAGCCAAATGATATTTGTAAAATTTCACAAATAGCTGGCACCCAATATGGCATAAAGAAATTTGATTTCACATTGGCACTTCAAAATTTGGCTTGGCTTCTTTTCATAATTTGATTGGAGCCAACTCAGGCGCATGAGCTTTAGGAGTTCAGAGGCCAGGTTTTAATGCTTGTACCTTGGAGTTAGGGGCTTGGACGTTAACCGGTATGATACTACACTGGCCAAAAAGGTGAGCAAATGCTCATTCTGCGTAAGGTCCAAGCCTTAACTCAGAGGCACGAGCGTTTAAAAAAACTCGCCTCTGTTATAGTTGCGAATTAACCACCCAATGACAAACTGGTCATGAGCTCAATCAGAAGCTTCTCTTTAGATTGTAAGGGGTTATGTAAAATGCGTTTGGGACAAAATTTCTGAATTGTAGTCGTGACGTACTTGTATGCAAAATCATATTGGCGAACATAAATTTTACATCAGTGTATCAGAGTCTTTAAATTATCAAATTTATTCACTTTCAATAGCATGAGAACAATTTTCATGTCGGAAGAGACAGTGTCATTCCAAACAACATAAATAAATAATCACCCAACAATTTGGTACCCCAGTTTCCATAGTAGGTCTGCAATAATCAAAAAGTCTCTCAAGCCGTTGTGGCTTGGCCCACACGGGATGAATTTTGCTCATTTTGAATAAATGGTTGAGCAATGCCAATCTAAAAGAAAACGAAATGTTATTTTAATCGCTATTTTTTTCGTTATTTTCGACATCCTTTTTTTCTAAACTAGTGCCGGTAAAATGGTTATTTTCTACCATGACGCCCAAAAACGAATCTCATTCAATTTCAGCTGACAATTAAAATTGCAGCCTTTGAACGGAACAGCAGGCAAAGGACGCTCAAGTTATTACTTACCTGGTCGATCTTCTCTTCCCGAATGAGCTCAGCCAATCGCCGGAATGCCTCGTCGAACCTCTCAACCGGAGCAATTGAATATGAGGCTCTCAAATATTGAGATCCAGTGCTTGAAACCGGCATGAAAACCCGTCCCGGAACCATCATAATATTCTTCTTCAGTCCTTTGTCCATGATCATGTTCCATGTGCAAGCCACGCCATTGACCTTTATCCACAGGAACATGCCACCGTCCGGGATATCCCATTCACAAAGACCAGTCAGATGCTTCTTGGCTGATTCATGCATAAGATCTCGGCGATTTCGATAAAAGTTCTCAACCTCGTTGACGTGCTTCTCGAAGCCTTCTAAGCCCCAATGATGGAGGAGTTCATTGATGAGGACTTGTGAGAGAGCAGAGGCATGGAGGGAGGAGACTTGAAGGTGGAGAACCATTTGATCCACCAATGGTTTTGGTCCTGTGACGAAGCCTAATCGAAGACCCGAGCTAAGAACCTTTGAGAAGCTATCGAAACGAATCACACGGCAATCCCTATCCAATGACAGGAAGCTTGGCTCTCTAGGGCTTTTGAATTGCATGTAGTAGTAAGGGTCGTCTTCCAAGATGAGGATATCGTATTCTGAGCAAATCTGGTAGATCTCGCGTTTCCTTTCCAAAGGCATGACATTCCCAGTCGGATTGGCTCCCGTTGGGTTCAAATAGATGGCTTTGGGCACCCCAGGATCCCCTGGTCTCCAATTGGAGGTCAAGGCGCTCCAAAGCTTATCAGGTCTCAGCCCATTGTGATCCCCTTCAATCACGACGTAATTGGCGCCAATGGGGTTCAAGATCGACATGCAGGCAAAATAGGTATGGTTCTCCAGGATCACCGAGTCTCCTGGATTAACAATCATCTCCAGAGATTTGCAAAGACCATCCTGGCTGCCATTGGTTGTGACCAACTCGTATTGGCCGTTCCAAGCCATGGGATCAATTTGATGATAACGCGTTTGGAGTTGTTCAAGGCGTTGTATTAAGCCCAAATGGCCTTGGGTAGGAAGATATTGCAGAGCATTGTTCCATTCTTGGCCACTTAAATTCAAAATCTTTCCGTCTGTTAAAGTGATCTGAGCGCTCTTGAAAGGAAACATTTTTGGGTTGGGAAGCCCTCCAGATAACGGAATCATATCAGCCGAGGCACTTTGAAGTATTTTCAAGAGTTCACGAATTATCGAAGGCTGTCGTTTACCAGACACCTGATTAACAAAACGCCTATAACAGTTTTGTAACATGTTTCTACCAATGCCCAAAACACAACTTCCTCAAAATGTTCAAGGTTGTCAGTGAATTTGGTTCTGGATGCACCTCCAATTCAGCACGAACTGGTCGACGTTTGAGGAAATGGTAAAGAACTCGATTCCCCTCTCTGCACCTTGTTCAAACGCGTGTGCTCTTGGTACTTCACTACGTGCACCAGTAACAGGTCGCTAATGGAGCACCTGACAAATCTCTTACGACCAGGGTACTGTACCTAATGCAAGTATCTTGAAATCCACATCTCTAGCTGAACACGCTCCTTGGACAGTTGGATGATGAAACTCGACACCAGATTTCGTTACAGACTTACGGTACTGCATTGGAGCAGCCAAAATAGATCGCAAGGACACAAACTGTACATAAACCTACGAACGCCATGTACGCTCTTAACATATAACATTGGGAGACTGTCTGCTCTAAAGTTGCAGTGTCTATTAGGGCACCTGATCATCAATTCAAATGAAGCAAGGGAGTTCTGAAGTGCTTTCAAAAATACAGAAACAAAATGATTTTTGGAACATTTAGGATCATTCAAACATTAAATGATATGTAATTTTCGTAATTTTGGAAGACAGCATAAGAAAACAAACACTATCTGTAAAATAGAAAAAGTCAATTATGGGAAATTGTCGGATAAGAAGTGATTGAAATTTTTTTGACATTGAACCCCAGTTTTTAATTAATTATGGGTTAAATAGAAATCGGCACACCAAAAGAATAAATTGGCACACGCTTACCAACACACGAAAAATAAAAAGGAGCACACCAAAACTGAAAACTGGCTCACCATAACTATACAGTGGCACACAAAAGTGGGGGCACAATAAACTGCTTGTAGTACACCAAAAGTAGAATTATTTTTTGGTTAGGTTTGGTTTTTCACGGGCTTTTCTATCCACTACAGGGAATGCAATCATCAGTACTATCAAATGAAAGGTTATAATTCGTCTATTTATTACCTTTCAATTTTTATATGATATTTGGTCTACCAACGAATTTGAGTTGGCAGACCGAGCTAATCCTTGAATGTAGGTTTGATCTGGAATGCTATCTAAAAATTTGTCCAAGTCTGACTTGAAAGATGCTACCGGATCAACAAGGCCTACGTATTCCCTACGAATATCAGAGGGAAGCAAATTAAACAATGAAGGAGCCCGAGAAAGAAGAGATGTGGACTTCATTGTTCGAACTAGCCTGGATTCTCGAAGACTTGAAGGTGCTCTCAAAACGCACATTAAGCCTCTACGGTCACTAGAATTGACCCTAAACCCTGGGTTGGGACAAAGCTCATGGATATTTTTGAAAACGTACAATATCAGATACCTTTCGTACCTTCTCTGAGTACTGTACAATCCCAACCGTTCTAACCTCTCCCAATACGAGAGCTCTCTCATATCCTCAATGTTCTTGGTAAAACGTCTTTGGACCTGCTCGACCTTTTGCAAACCTACTGAACTCATTGGAGCCCAAATGGGTGAGGCATATTCAAGATGTGGCTGAACAATCGACTTGTACAGAGTCAGTATCGTGAAGCGATCTCTGGACTTAAACGTGCGATATGTCCAACCACACATTTGAAAAGCTTTACTCACCTTCAACTGGATATGCTCAGCTCATCGAACTTTCTTTATTTTGGAGCTAACTTCAGAGAGGATGGAAACCTGCCCTGATCCAAGATGCAACACATCAAGAAGCAAGAACCAGTGAACATCTTATGAGAAACCGAGATGTCACACCATCAGGACCAGAATAATTTGAAAGCATCAAGTCCCTGATGGCCGCTAAACCATCTTGATCTGTAACTCTGAGATCATCAAAATGCTCAAAGTGACTAAAGTTGGCAATCTCAACAGACTCATCTCCAGAGCAGAGCAAACACACTGAAGAACTGATGTCCAAGCATGTAAGCCATAGCCTATTCATTATTAATGTCTCCCCATCAACGTCAAAAGGACCAACAGGGTGTTTCATCTTTCTCTTATAGTTCGCATAAGAGAAAAAAGCCTTCGGATTCGGCCTGACCACCTGAACCAACTTACTTTCAGTTTGTAACTGGTCATTTTCGAGGGAGGCCTTAATCTTACCCTGAACTACGTTCAGCCTTTTTGGGAGACTACCCACAATCACTGGAGTCGAAGTGCTCTTAAGCCTTTTTGCAAATTTGCAACTCTTTTTGAACAAAGTCTTCCTGTATTTTGGAATTTTTGTCCGTGACCCACCTTTCGGAACACATTCAGATATTGGTAGATTCGAGCAAACTTTCTCAAAACCTGAAACTATTTTTTCAACGGCTGCATCTATGGACGAATCCTGTTTCAAAATTGAAACCAGGTCTAGTTCTTCTTACCTTTCTTCAATTTGGGGCCAGTGTTCGTCTTTGAACTTGAACTTAGCCACACCGACCTTTTTTACCGGGCTTAGGGCGGCTTACACTACCATCGAAAACCAGGATTGAATCCGGTTTGAGGATTGAATCCGGTTTGAGGATTGAAATGGGAGTAGAGCTGGGGCGAGTCTAGCGGAGAACTCGAGGCTGTCTCTGTACAAGTCGAACAAAAGGACTCATATTGCGAAATCTAAACCACAGAATGATATTCTTTCCACAAATTCGGACTTGAGTCTTTTAGAAAGCATTTGGACTCGAGTCTGGACTTGCCCCAGCACTAGTCCTCCTTCCATTCTCAAACCAGATTCCATCCTGGTTTTCCATTGTAGTGTAAAGCCGCCCTTACTCTAGAGCACCCCGGCTTTTGAATAATGGTCGACCCCATCTCGAGAACATTGTGACCTGACAGATTGCTAGGTGTCACATGGACATACTGGATCAGGTCAGGGTCATTAATAAGGTGTGCTCCGAAGATGGGATTCGAACCCACGCCCTCTGGGGCACCATGCCGTGCCTCTATCAGGTACATTAGACCACTCAGCTACCATGATTCCCAAGTTTTTGGTGTTTGGCTTGTTTTCACCTTTTGCAATGTTTGGAGCATCTGAAAAAGTTATGCCTTTTCAAAGCTCGCCACAGAACTCTTCACAGAATGAAGGAGCTGCCCCTCCTAATGGTGCGTTTAGACGACCCCACTTTCAGTACATTTAAATGACAAATTTGTGATCCACAACTCGCATGCTGTCTCGTCTCGTTTACATGGCAAAGGCTACATCGATCGAAGTTTTTGAAACATACTCGACCCAGTGTTTAGCGAATCCAAATGCTCATTGTAGAAAACTACATAAAAATGCAATGCAGACTTCTGTTGGTTAAAAATATTTTTTTGAGGTTGGTGGCTTGATTGAGGCCACCTTTGTCGACATTGGTCGTCTTAGAGATTAGTCACAAGAACGATCAACTAGTTAGTTGGTTTCACCATAAGACCTTAATTTATGGTGTTGGTTTGGTTGGTACTTGATGAATCGTGTGCCTCATTTACGTCTGTAAGTGTGTGCTTCATTTTGTGTCTCGATTTAATTCAGATTGCGATCTTTCATTCTCTAAATAGAAACCGGCCAATTAGAATACGAGTGAGACTTTTTATGTAAGGCTTCAGTGACGAACGTCATGCTTTATTTGGAATGAAACCGCAAATTTTAAGACTAGCGCACATCAGTTTATATTTCATCCGGTGATTTCAAACTAGATCGATTATTTGACCTGTTCAACCGAAGAAAATCGTATTTTGTAATGCATTAACTTCTCTAGCATGCTTTTTGGAATTGAAAGTGGGTCACAAGTTGATGTGATTGTTAAAAATGGGTAGTTGAATATTTAAATTTGGTGCAGAAAGCCCACGAGTGTCACACATGTCTGAAATGGAGGCACTGATTGTCACTTAGCTCCCTCCCAAGGAGACTGCATGACGAAAGTTCTCGAAAGATGCGTATTTCAAATCTCTAAGACAACCATTTACTTTGTTTAACTGGCCCTATCTAGGCTTGCATTTTTACTCATTCACTATCTAATTGAACCCAAAAGGATGGCGGTTTGTAAAAAAAGTGCTCCTTACAATTAACTTACTTTGGTCACGCTCAATCATGCGTTGGATGATTATGCCGACGTCATCCGAGAATTGTTTCACACACCGCAGAACATTGGAGCAGGTTCCAACTCAAATATGTGGCAATGTGCTCGAGAATATGTCATTTGAAAGCAATATGGGACCACAATGTGTGTCGAAACAAACCATTAAGACGGTCATATGTCTCATTCCATGCCCATCTGTGTGCTTCGCTTTGAGAGAGCTAACCTTCGATTCAGTTCTTTGATTTAGCTGGAATTGAACTACGTAATTGCAGTGATTAGAGGCCAGTCTCACTTGAAGAGAGCAATGCAATGACTCAAATGGGAGATTTTGTGTTGATTGGGTCCATTCTGAGTGCGTAGAGTCCCCTAAAACCTCCCAGAAGGACGTTGCGCCATCCCACATGGCCGAACATGTACAAAGTCGTGGAAGGACAATGTTCCCCACTTCTGGAACAATTACGCGTAAAAGTGACTGCCCTCAAGCCCTGAACTCAATCCAATGGACTCACACTGTGATCCATGTTTGAGACTAAGGCTTGCAGTGTAAGCCACAGCTCTATGACCAGCCTCAGGGTGACCCTAGTGAAGCAGTGGGCCAATATCTCACAAGTCTGTGCCGCTTGTGCGCTTTTTTCATTCCACATCGTTTTGGCTTGTAGTTCAACAACAAGGCCGGATAGGGCAAGATTGAACAAAAGTACGAAATGTTGATACTTATCGGAGAAATTGTCCGTCAAAATATCGTTTTCATCGGCCAATTCTACACTGAATTATTGCAATTTTTTTTCCCGAACTTTGAGCTCACCCTGTAGGTCTCTTTTACAAATTTGAAAATGCGATAACAAATTTCTGGCAAGCGTTAGATTTGCATTTTGTCCTTGCATTTGACATTCTTTCTCCAGCTTTTGTTAATTGATCATTTTTTACAGAACTCTTCGACTTTTCCAGGTCGTCATCGCGCCAGCTTCATGTTAGTTGGGTTGGGAACCTGTCCTTTCCCGAGGCGATGCCCGGACATGAGTTCAAGGACTTATCAGCACCTGATTGTCCTTGGCCCAACATTTCCTTGGACACTTTGCGGTCATAGACCCTTGTCCAGGTAATTGTCAAATTCCTTCACAGGAATTGTTCAATCTAGCCCCACTCTCACAAATGCAATAAGGGATAATTCTATGATTTCCCTGCCCCGTTCAGCATGTGACGGTAAGAAAAGTAACGCGTTAACGGTAGCGTTGCTCAAGCTAGTAGAACGTAGCTTTATTGATAAGAGGGTTTTTTTACGGTTGGAGAGGATGGTCAAAGATCTTTTGAACTTAGTCCGTCAAAAGAGAGGCCAATAAAGGGGCTATATTTGAACGTGCATTGTCTGATTTCTAAAAAAGACAGCACAACAGTTAAGATCTTAAAAGAACTAGCCGTTGAGAACTAGCCGTTCATCTCTATAACAGAAACCTGGCTTCGGCCTGGGGTCTTGATGAAGAACTAACCATAGTTGGTATCAACTTAGTTTGTTGTGATAGGATACGCCCTGATAATCCCATATTCCCACATGGGGGTGTATGCCTATATGTTAGGAATGATTTGCACATTAGTCATGTACATTGACTAATGTGCCAGTCCCCCAATAAGCTGCTCAATATGATCAATCAGTCGGATAACCGTGCTAAAATGTGCTCGGAACCCGTGCTGGCTAGGGAGAAGGACTTCATGAATATCAGGAAATTCAACAAGTTTGAACTTCATGATTTTCTCAAACACCTTTGCAATATTCGAAGTGAGAGAAATTGGCCTGTAGTTACTGGGGAGTGACTTATCTCCCCCTTTGAAAATTGGAACAACATGAGCTACCTTCAGAGAAGAGGGGAACTTGATGGGGATTGGAGCGTGGAGGCAACGGCCAGAGACCCTACCCAGACGCCTCGTGACCTGGTTGGCACCGTGATCCGCCCAGTTGGCTCCGCGATCCGTGGCCCCTAGTTGTGGGCCGATCCGTGGCCCCTAGTTGTGGGCCGATCCGTGGCCCCTAGTTGTGGGCCGATCCGTGGCCCCTAGTTGTGGGCCAGGCCTCAGATGGAGGGCGGATTCCTCAGATGGAGGACGGATTCCTCAGAT
>NC_081442.1:11594393-11609743 GCF_007210705.1 Tigriopus californicus
ATCAACCTTATATTCAAGGATTAGCCAGATCAGCCAACTCCAATTCGTTGGTCGATCAAATAATATATATGAATAAAACGAAGTAAAATGAATAATCTTCTCGTCTTGAATTGCTGGGATTCCAATCCCAGTAGCGTTAAGGAAGTCCGCAAAAAAATCGTTGGTAGACCAAATATTATATAAAGATTGAAAGGTAATAAATAGACGAATTATAACCTTTCATTTTAATAGTACTGGGGATTACATAAGGCAAAAAGAAAATTGAATAGAGGTCCAAAGTTTAGGGCACAGTTTTGATTGTGCTATTTATTTTTCCTTTTGAAATCAGACACATGTGAAAGTTTAATAAAGTGCATCATGATTTTAAGACAGAACATTTATTGAAGCCAGAAATTAAAGTTCAGGAAAGGAACGAAAGAATTATGTAGAAATTGTTATCTCTTGAAAAATGTTCTAGAATAGTTATACTCTGAGATTATTCATATGCTGACGCCGAAAAAACGGATTTATCTTTATGATGAAATATGTTTGATTTACAAGATGTTGGTGAAGTGAAAAAGTCTTAGAAACAGCAAGAATAGGGCAAGAATCTTCTCCCGAGGTATAATATGTTCAAATCCTTGTCCCGGAATGTAATCTTTAAAGATGTAGTGTAGATGATCAGTCTAAGAGACAACGTGAACCGGGCACAAAACTTGTTCCTAGGTTTGGTTGGTTCCAACCTTGGTGCCGGAAGTCAGAAAGATACAACTTTCCTTTTCAATCATTTTTTGTTTGACATGATGGTAATAAGGTCTTTTTGTTAAGCCAAAATAAACAACAAAGTAAGGTTGCGTGATTTTTGTAATTAGCTTGCGTAAGGGCCCATCCTGCGTCATTCAAAGCATAAATACGATAAATACCAAGAGGGAAAATGCAAGCCCTTTGAATAAATAACGGCAAAGTTCCGGATTGGCCGCCCTTATCAGGTTGGGACTGACATTGACCACCAGTCACCAGATTCATATCAATCACCTCTAATCAGTTTCATACCAAGCATCCATAATTGGATGGACACCCATCACTCAATCTGATCCAAGGACGGGTATAAATCCGATGACGGGTGGTTGACGTCCATCCCAATCTGATAAGGGCGGCCAAACCGGAGCTTTGCCGTTATGTATTCAAACGGCTTGCATTTTCTCTCTTCGCATTTTTGCTATGAATGACGTAGAATGGGCCCTTGCGCAACCTAATTACAAAAAATCATACAACCTTAGTTTATTGGTCATTTATGGTCAACAAAAGGACCTGATTACCGGCAAATTAGCCCTTACCGCCCACCATATATTGTCATTGCCTGTTTTTCGCCAAGTTTATTTTCCACTGTTCTATGCAAACACACGTGATTTTTATGCAAATTTACCTTTAATTCATACCACACTCATCTGCTGATTTTGGCCGGTGCAGATGATGACCATTTTGGTTTTTAGATGAGTTTCCCTCTTGCTTGACTTAAAACAACAACTCAACAATTTTTGCCGCCGGAGAGGAGTAAATCATTGTCTCTAAACCTCTCTTTCATATTCATGCTCTGAAGAGTTTTTGTGCTTAAAACTAGACACTGCTTTCGCGTGTAATTGAGTTTTCACCAAATAAACCCACTTAAACCTGCACCAAACAAAAATGCAACCCTTTTCATTGCTTATTTTGACTGAATATCAAAGCTGAAGAACAAGCGATCCCGACGAAAACCATTACTTGGTTTCTGACCTTTGTTCGTACCAGATCGAATTCAGGTTGAAGTTTCAACTTTCAATTTGAGATTAGGGATTGATTTAGTTAGCCATTTCCTTTTTGTTCTTTTTTCATCTGGATGCGTTCAAAATTGGGGAGCAACAAATCTTGATTAGACGAGGTGAGAAAATCCTTTGGGGATCTGTCTGCCTATGCGGTTCATCCAGTGCCTCCCTGCAGTCTTTAAACAGTCTTTCCCTCTTTTGTCTCAGTCGAACAAATCGTCTTTGAGCCATTGTTCTTGCCCAGGGATTAACAAGATTTCAATCAAGAGAAATTAATTCCTTCGAAAAGTCAGTTGACAAGATTAAAGGAGTCATCCCACGTCGACTTATGACAAATTAGGTCACTTATCTCACTCGACATCAAGTGTGACTTGAGAAGTGTCAACGATACCAAAATACTGGCATAACAACCTCACTCTCGCCAGGGAAATGCATCTCAGACTAAGTTATACTTTAGAAGTAAAGCTTTATTATCAAGTAGTCCAGAAGTCGTTTTCATCATGAACCACCAGATGGCGGGATGCAAAGAGATCAAATTTTAAGTCCGAGCTGCTGAGATATGCGATTGATGAACACTTGAAAAACATCAGATGTGAAGGTCAACGTATCCAATATTAGTATAAACAAGAAATCTTTCCTTGATGCCTACCTGCACTGCACACAATCCCAGCGACAATAACTGATGCCTTTGATGTGGCCTATTTGTGTAATATCAACCTTAACCTTGAAAAGGCCAACGCTCCTGGATGGCCAACAGCTACTTCTACTAAACGTAGTAATGAAAAGGAGCATTGTCAATCATCAAAACCAAAAATCTATCGTTGACGACATCGAGTATTCCCATTCTCCCAATTGGGTGAGCGAGCAGGTGTGCCACAAACATGTCTGGCGAACGTTGGAAAAAAAGTAAATCTTTGCAGTCGCGTCGTTCCTAGCTGAAGCGGTGGTTTGGTCGTTGAGGAAGAAAATAGATGAGATTGGTCTATCGTTATTTGCAGGTGATAGTGAATATTGAAAAAAAAATTGAAGCAATTAAATTGGACGAGCTCCACGTGTCCCTGGCACTTCTACCGAATCTCCTACCTTAGATTCCAGATACACCCGCGCACTCTGGAGGGCAAAATGGAGACTAATCCACGTTAATGATGGAAGGGTGAAAAGACGGTGATTTTGAAATTTTCCGCTTTCTAAGACTCATTCAAACCCCAAGCAGGAGCTCATTATCTCGATCCGTCCAGGCCAAGAAAAGCCGCTCCAGCACTCCAGCACTCCATATGAAAGAATATGGTCAAGATCCCCGCTGACTTCAAAGATAGGATTTACTCATCTAATCTCATTGAATGAATTGATATTTCTGCATCCATTATGTACATTCTTCTCCCATGTTCAAAGGGAACTCCCCGGCTTTCTCGACTTGGTTGCATCTGCCCTTGGCTTGGCCCCAGCATTGGAGAAACGAACCACGAGCCAATTGACCTTTTTCTTGAGAGTTCATCAATTCTCATCCCCATAATGTCCTGATCAGGCGAGACACAATAGAGACGGGAGGAGAGATCTTAATCCAGGATTCAAAAGAAAGATCACAGGGAAAAAATCAGCTCCCGCTGAGGCAAACACGCCTTTTGTCTTTTGGGGAATGCGGCCAAGCTGAATCGTCATCCAACATGTCTGCAGCAATAACATTACTAGCTGCAAGAGGAATGGTGAAAATCTTGCTTTGTGGATCAAGGTGTTTTTTTTACCGGCTTGTTATGGTTGGTTTCAAGAGTCTAAAACGAGACTATCTGTGTCTGCGTCGGTGTCTTCTTTGGAGACTTTGGAGCTCTGCGTGGGTCTAATCAATCAAGAAAAGGTGGAGCGAATCAAGAATTTTCGGGGACACAATTCGGGATGCTCGGATTTGCGAGAGTTGTTCAACTATTTAGAGACGACCAGGATCAAATATCACATGGACGATGAGATGGTGCCACAATTTCTTCCCAGGGGAAAACCGACCCAGGAAACCGAGTCTCGATTTCCACATTCATTACTTTGCCAACCCACATACCCACACATTCAACACGTTTTCGATTACAAAAAAAATCCATAATATGTACTTTTTAATGTGGACTTCCAATCTGCTATTGCGAATGGAAGCCCCAGAAGTTCAAAACGAATTTTCACTTAATATAATGTTTGCTTCAAAATCGAATAAAAGTTGGCAGATCTGGCTGATCAGGAATTTTGATTAAAAAATTAAGATTTGAACGACAAAGGGGGCTCAGACTTCTCAGACAGATCCAAATCGAGCCAGCCTCTTGGACAGTTCTGGTCATTCATTGATCACAACATAGGATATCGGATCTTCCCATTGACCGCAAACTTCTTGGAGCGGAAAGAGTATTGACCTCTGTCGATCTTTCGTTTTCCAGTGAGAGAATGTTGACAATACTGTTCCTAATGAACCCTGTGAACCAAGTGTCCGACTGTTACTATGATTGAATCAGTCTTTTTGGCGTGTTAATTGCTTTGCTGGATATAGGTTCCCCCTTGCCCTCCCCCCATAAAACAGTTTGAGGAACTCATTCCTGATTGAGGTTACAACTTACGACGAGAGTCTTTTGATGGAAACACACATAGCGAGCCACATGCCGATTGTTTGCCTTTCACAAATACTTCATAACTCGCATGTCAATAACCTGTCAAACAGGGAGAGCTAGAAATCAATAAAACATTATTACCTCGTCATGAGTGTCAATGAGTTCCCCTTGGTAATCGATCTCAATTCAAGAACGAGCACTCTCAATTGCCTTGTGAACCGCCGTTAATAAATGAATCATCCTCTTATGAACACACTAACTTATGCTTCAAAATGATTGACAAATGTAAAAACTGATAGCTCTCTTCAAGTCGGATTGAAGACAAGATAACCGAAATGTCTCCAATTTTTTGCTCCCAGAATTATTGGTCTTGAAAAAAATGTGCCGAGGTGGGCGAATGAATCCACCCTCAATATTTGCTCATCCGTTGTCATGTCTATTTGTTCATCCCGCCGAGTGGGTCAATATTCATGGCAAGGTGTGATGATTTCCAATCTAATTTCATCTCTTGCGATTTAACCACCCGGGATTAAGGGATTAGAGCGATTAACCTTCCAACGCCCCAATATTGTCAATCGTTTGTTCGCGGAAATTGAGCAGCATCAAGCTAAAGCAATATGACACATGGGTAATTTCCACATTCTCTTATGAGACCTTGATTGCAAAAGACGTCATTTGTAGACGAGTGAATGTAGACGAATGAATAATGAATATGCATACCACAGGTGATTGATTCCATGTACCGATAAAAGACTGAATATTGAATTACATTGTGTTTACGTTCAAATTTTGTAAAAGTCAATTTTCATAAGTACTCTCGTATAAAAGGAAAGAATTTAGATCAATTTGCCAAAATGTAATTTGTTTTTCATAATAATATGGGCAATAAAAAACGAGAGGCTTCAACTTTGGCAATGTATTGAAAAGTTAGTAGGCGAGTGCAACATTTGGAAATTAATGATTTTTTTTTTGGTAAAATCCTGGATTTGATAGACAAAGAACATATTCTAGGATCCACTTTTTAGACTTTATTTCGAAATGTTTCTACGTCTGCCAGATGCCTACATATAAACAGATCGGATAAAAGGCAGATGTAGTATTGTACTAGCAGTATTATCATCCTATTCAGCAATAGGCAAATATTGCAATTATGTGAGCTTGCATTTAAATGAAATGAGCAATGATGACCGATTCCATTATGAATTGGGGCCCTTATTTCTGACGTCAAACAACCCAAACGAGATTGAGAAAGAAGTACGGCAGATTGCTAATTGAGCTACCCATTACCCTAACACAAAACTTCCATAGAAAAGACACAGTAGTAGGGAACAAATGTCATCATGTAAACTTGTAAATCTACCAATAGTCGAATGACAAGTCTGTTGCAGTAAAGAATGATGATATAATAATATGTATAAATATGTGCCATGAGCATAGTTTATTTTCCGGACATAATGTGACCCAGGTGAGTAATTAAACATGAGATTGTGATAAAATTAGCAAGAAAACAACACAATTGCATTATAATCCAATAAAGAGAAGTGGGCCCAATCCGCTCTCTTTTTGATAGGGGCTAAACCACAAAGCGCCCTCTGAAGTGCGGAACGTAAGCCATATTTCGTGTAGCGTAGCAAGCCTTTGTCTTCGTTTATACTACTTCATATTGAGGGTTGTTCAAATTATGATCCACCATTCTTCTACGGAAACAAGTAGTATTGTAAACTCCATTTATAGCCATTCTATTCGATAATAAGAATTAAAAACCTGAATGTCATGCATACCTTCATCCACCTTGATTCACAAATACCCATGTAAACCGATGACACTTTTACAATCATCATTTGTAACAAAACATAACTACAACATGCACATCTTCACAAGTTTTTGCTGAGCAACTTTTAATACATCACACTATCTTTAGAACTAAATTTAGTTTTTTTAGGACAATTTAATGGAAAAAGACGATCACAAAAAGTCGCTGGTATGCTACAAGTATACAATATCTAGCTCCTTGTTTATTTCAATTCAGAGGTCAAAAGTGTTGAAAATTTTACTTTTTTAGGATTTGAAAGGTCTCTTAGAAGAGTTAGTGGTCTAATTATGGTATTAGAATGCATCAACAATAAGACATTCAGCGAAAAATACCTTCCGGCATCTTCCTTTTACGTTTGTTTGCCGGCAAGGACAGAAGGCAGAGTAGAATGAACAAGACTTTACAAATGGTACAGTACTCAAGATTTGATGATACATTCTTAAAAGTTAGCCCTCGTTAATGGCGTGAGTTTCCCTGATTAGCTTCTCTTCGAAGACCACCCCGAAAGTGACAAAATTATCACGAACGAGTCGAGCCGATTTCGCGCTCATTCACAGCTCATTCTCTTGGCGACAAAGGGCCGAGAAGAGGCAGACGTTTTGGGGGTCCCTTCCCTCTAACCAAGCACACCATACGTCTGAGGGGACTCTGCTCAAGACGATCATTGTTCTCATCTTCACGGTTGTGTTTGTTTGTGATGGTGCCGAAAAAAGTCGTGCCGATGTCCAGTCACTCAAGATAAGGCAACCCAACGACATTTCCATCCTCATCCTCATGGTTATCCTAAGAACGAGCGACGTACGTAGATCATCATAGTTCTGCCTTCATAACCCTCCCTGAGAATTGAATTGGGAGCATTTTTTCCGAGAGAAATGTTCGTTATGCAAGATGTCAGAGCGCGAGGAGCAGCTTGGGAAGATGAATTGTTTCCAATTAACGGAGATCTGAGTGGGATTGGAATCTGAAATGATGGGAACGGCTTGACCTGAAGCTCGGGAAATCCTCTTTTTTCAAGTCGTTAGACCAACAGATTTCTCCTATTGGTCGATGGCTGAGGTTGAAATATTTGACATAAGAATGCCATCGTATTTCCATGCTATGCTGAATAAACGTCGATTTATTAGCTTTGGGTGCTCATTTAGAATCGCCAATACACAAGGAACCCACTCATTTACAGGGCTTACTTGTTACAATAACTTTTGTTGGGATTGATGGATTTGAGACGGTCGTTGTTCTATATGACTTCTGTCCATAGGTGGCCACTTTTATTCTGAAAACGTGTGTTGCAAAAGGTCAATATTTCGCAATTTCACATCAAATCGAATGACCTATAGTTTTAGTCGTTAATCACTCATATTTAGACGAAAAATAAGCTCTTATTTGTCCACATTTAGTCAAACCTCAAATTATAGCTTAGAATTCACATAAAAGTATACGCAAATATACCAATGCGCCAATGTCCAAAGGTATCTGTAAACTTTGAGTTCACCTCTTTCTCATCAAGCCCTATATCTCTTTACAAAGTCATCTCCATTTTCCTCTCCCCTGTCTAAATTCAGACAAACAGAATCAATAGAAGCCATAACCCTTGTATCCTTTGACTGTCTCTTTTCAAGATCCCTCTAGTCTTGAATGGTGATCGGGACCATTGGTATCAAGTCAAGACCATTGATTTTGAGGTCTCCGGCTTCTCGTTTCGCATTGAGATATTGAAAAGAAGCATCTTCGTCGTTCATTGCCGACATTTCCATCCATCCATCCATCCATCCATCCTCTCGGAACGATCTTGACGTCCCCAATTCTGGCAGGAACGTGACCGCCATTGACCGATGGATGCTTGACCACCCAGATCGTCTTTGAATCATTTGTCACACTGCTCAGAGAAATTGGAAATAAAAACCTGGCTCGGTCTGTGAAATAAATTTAAATATTTGGTAGGAGATAAATCTCGGGCTGTGGTCAAAGTTGTCTCCTTTGCCATTGGAAAATCCGCACACATTCCCGGGATTGCTCATCCTGCCTTCTCCATGTCCTCTCCTCTTGCCTCGTTCAAGGTCTAAATATTGATTTGCCACATTGAAAGCTCTTTCCATTGATGATTCCGACAAGGTGAGAATTGCTTTTTGCGGACTATGTACTCGTACGAACAGTACTCTCTACTCCACAAGGAACGCCGTTCAATGAGGGTTGTCAAGATAGGGAGCGGATTTGGCGCCAGAGGATCATGAATGAAGCCCGGATCCGAGTCAAAGAAATGTTCCGAGGGCTCACAAGTCAATGTGTAGGGATAAAATGATCCATAACCAATGCATTACCATTTACACGAGGGACGTTTTTTTTCGTCCCTCTAGCAATGCTGGTAAAGATTAGCATAGAAGTCGACTATGGGATGATTATCCAACGGAGAAGAAGAAGCTTAGTGGGATGATGATTTGGAATTAATGGAGAACATCCTCCCTTCATACTGAGGATTGAGACGCACAGAGACACCCAGAAAATTGTCCAACTTCCAGCATCGGAAGGAAACGATATGACGTCCATCGTGCCACACCCAGACAAATGAAGTGGTCACCAAATAGGGCCATCCTTAATTCAAGTCAATAGAAAGGTTTGAGCAGAGTCAGTAAATTTATTATTCATAGGTACAATGTGTTCATTTGAAAACTGACTAGTCGCAATTTCATGCGCTCCCTATTCAAGTGGATGTAAATGATATTATCTTTTTTCTTTAAAAAAGACGTTGAAATTGAAAGAAGGAAATCGACCATTTTCGAAGATGTCTGAATACTACCCACGATTATATTCCTTGTAGCAATTAGAAAAGTCCGTGAAAATCCAAACCAAATACAACGATAAAAATGATCATCCTTTTCAAACATTGCACAACACCCTCGGGAGGCAAATTTGAACCAAAAATGCGTTACTAACTTACTTGTTTTTGTGGCCTACATCTTAATTACTCACTTTTAGAGACCGCAACACTACCCTCGAGGGTTGATGAACAAAGTCAATAAGTTGTTATTCACTTTGGCGACAAAGCGACAAAAATCCCAAAGAACTTCCGAATAGGGTCAGACAGATCGCATTCAACCTTGACAGAGATTCAAACACAATAGTCACATTAGACGCTTGTGTAGTAGTAGTTGTTGTTGTGGTTGTGGAAACGATTGATGTGTATTTGACCAAGAGAGTCCAAGATTTATGATCTTTTGGCTCGGGCATGATGATCCCAAGTGACAAAGTTCTTATCTAGTGTCATGATTAACGATCTGTAAACTGCCTCAAAATCCAATAGTATCGATGGACTGCCGAGTTTACACTCTATTTATTTCCCCTTTCACTAAATCTGAAGCCTTTCCTCCCCTCCCCCCCTAAAATCATTTCTCAGATAAGGGTCTGATCCTCTGATTGATGATTCTCAACCTGTTCTTGGCGTGATTTTTTTGGTAGAAAAAAGTGCCTCTTTTTTTTTCGAAAAATTTATTGGCATCCACTGGAGTTGGAGATGCTGGCAAAAAAGTGGTTGGTGAGTGTCCGGTGACATGATGGGATTTTGGATAACATTCCTTTGCGCACCAACAAACCATAAAATTGAGCGCTCGACCGCTAAAAAATAAGTAACCAATCAGACAGATAAATAAACAAGGTCGTTTCGATGGTTTTCAGGTTTGACGACCAATTTTGATGACAGTCGGCATCGCCAGGAAGTGGTTGGTTCTTCAAAATATGATTGAGAATGAAACCCAAACCATCCATCGCCACATTTGTGATGGGCATCCACGCCGAAACCATGGAATAACTAACTCCCAGACTTTTGAGTTAATGGCTAAAGTGGCAAGCAACTCTTTGGGGGATCTAATTAAAGATTAGGCTCAATCACCTCTTAGGCAAAAAATGCTGCTTTCAAATCGCCAGAAATGGTCACATCAGATCGGAGACACTGCCGTCATTTGTACGTAATTGAATGCATCAAAATATTTTAAAAAAATCATCATGCGTCTGGGTGTCTTCGTTTTTGTTTCGTGATGGAAATGATTCAAATTAAAAGAATAAATTCTCAAATAACAGAGAGCTCATATCTTATGCTGTGCTAAAACAAATAATGCTCAACATTTTGTAATGAGCAGAATTTGCAAACCCTTCTTTAATTTTACATGTTTTTCAATGCTTTCTCAAAATTGTTGTATGTCCAATGCCATTGCCAGGATAAATTCACATTTTGCCTATGAGTTTAATATACTTTCATTTATCATAAGCATACAATGCATTATGCGGTATTTGATTTATCACAAAGCTACAACTAGCCACAAAATATGCCTTTTGGTGCATCTGGCATTACATTCAACAAAAGGCTCAATTCAAAAGCTGCTTTCTTTTACCAACTCCTCAAATCTTTGATTCACTCCCAGCCTCTTTTTAAGGAAGCTCCGATCCTTTTAGCTAATTTCTACGCACAATTCTGTTCAAGCACTGTCCTGGATTCCTTGGATGATCACCTGCGTCCAGACTCGGTTGGATTGCTCCCAATGACTTGATATGTTTCTGGCATTCTTGGACGTTTATCTTGGAATCTTGGAATGTGAGCTCTAAGTAAGGCTCGGTGTATCAATTAAATCAGATGCCTATCACTCATTTGGGCCCCTTCGGCTACCAAGATTGTGCATCATTACGACGCGAAACACAACGATATAATCGGAGTTGATATGATTCTCCTTCATCAAGATCCGCTCTCATTACTCCATCCAGACTTGCTTCCATACCAACCCGCCGTTGAAATCTCCATAGGGATGAATAATATCAAGACACGGTTTTAGGGCCATAAGTACTTGCTTGAAATATCGTCACTATGAACAGCGACATTTTTGCCTAATCCCCTAGTCTCATTTGATCCGACCCCGTCTTTGGGGGATGATTGAACGCGAGCGCAGACATATTTACCCGAGAGACACTGGAAGAAAGAGAGAAGGGAGAAGAAGGGGGCTCGGAATCCTCCGTCGTTCCTCTTTTCAAAAGGGGCGACAAAGGATTGAAAAGATTTTTTGGGTCGTCTTTTCACTATTCTGCCGTATCCAAGTAAACCCTTGATAAGGGATTGGACGAAGAGGATCTTTAGAGTTCAAAGTCCCTTTTCCCATTCACGTGAGCTCGTGTGAAGAGCACGTGGTATTGGCTCCAAGTGTTTCGTCCAAGGTGAAGAAGAGAGATCCATATAAACTGTATGCAAGCTACTGAGCCAATTTCCAAATATCACCCTCATTCAAGGGATTCATTGGACCGTATTTTCGTCCTCATTTTTCTGCTTGCCTTTCAAGCCTGGCGTTGGGAGTCAGAAATCAAGAGATATTTATGGACTCGGTGGACTTGAAGACGTTGGCGGGTGTCGTTCGAGGTTAACGAGAATCCCGCCATTCGTCAATAGGTTCGTGTTGTATTGGACTTAGTGTCATAAAAAGGATTTTCTTCTTTAAAAGTCCCTTCCTTTGGCTTTGGTGTTGCATGCCTATTTAGAGATTGTCGTCTTATCGGACAACGATCAAACATTGATGCATTGGAAGCGAGGCTCGGAGGCGGGCTTCGGATAATTTCTTTCATGGTCCTTTGAAACATGAACTAAGTCTGAAATATGTCGTCAATGATGATGGGAACTGGAAGGATCCATCTCACTTTCAAGTCATCTTGGTAATGGCAGTCCCGGAGATAAGACCGATTGTGTACTTAACGAAAGTTGATCCCTTTTAACACTTTCCCTCTTCGGGTGGAGACGTTTTATGAGTTCGCTCTCCAAAGTTCTCGGATGCAAAAATACTCGAAAATTGATGCCTGATTGCATGCGTTGAAGTGATCGGACCTGGCAAGACACTCCATAAAATTCATTGAGTTTAATGGACTTTCAGATTAGAAGCTACAGCCTCCTACTACTGCCACCACTTCCACAACCATCACCCCAGAGGTCTCCGAAAATGAACCTTTCGATGAGGGGAGAACGAGCTACCTAATGGCCATACATGAGCACAATGAGCCCTTGACAGAAAACAGAAATGATATGCAGCGAGTGTAAGACATTTTTCCATATTCGACAATAATCTCGTTTTTAAGGACTTTAACTCTTTAAAATAGCTATTCATGGTAACTCTTAGATTTGTAGGCAAATCATTTAAGAGTTAGCATTTCAGAAAGGAGAAGTTGCGTAGAGAAGATCCGCAAATTTCCATCTTTTGTCGGATTTGATTCCAAGAATATATGCTCTGAAAATTCGTATATGCATCCCTTTATACCACGTGCGCACCATGAATATAAGTGAACATCGGGTTTTTTTCCTACCCCAGTCATAAATGTATTGTCTTTTTTAGTCCACATTTTGAAATATGTGGAATGATATTACTCATTAGATGTATTTTAAACATTCCTTTTGACTCGCGAGTGTGCGTTTCTACTACATTTCATTCATCCCAACAAAATGGGCACCATCGTTTGTTGTTTAGTTGTGTGACCATATCTGCTTATCTCAATGGCTTTGTGAAGAGATATTGCACACTGATAATGCAGAAATGAGAGAAAAAACATTGGCGGGACAACAGATGTTGGACGGTGGAACAAGTTCGACCAGACAAGCCTTCCAGGTCAATGAGTTCATCTCACGAGTGAGCATCAGTTTCAAGTAAAACTAACTATACCAACTTTTCAATCCAAAAACCCTAAAACATTGGGAAGCTCCTATATTCCTTTGCTCGGCCCGGACTTTCAAGCGGGCTTTTTGAACCGGCTCCTATTCCAAGAACAACATTTTCCCACACGCGCGACAACAAGGTGTGTACCCTTATTTTATGCCTGAACGCCGTCTTACTACGGATAGTTTGACATTATTGCTCTCAAGTCCGTTTGATACTTGAGATCGATTTTAGTTCAGCCACCTAGTCGAATTGAACGAATTAGGTAACCACCGATGAATAAAATAAAATTCTGAAATCCTTGATAATCATACTTGACACCAAGACATCTCGCCAATGAACTCTCAGGCACAAAGAGGCAGGTGGGACTCAATTAACGGCCCTCTAAACACAAGTTTTGAGAATTGTGAGTCATCTTTCAGGACGTTTTACAATATTTGCCATCTTGTCTAGACCTTGGCCAAAGGCTTGACTCCACCCTGGAAATAATCAGAATGGTAAATACTGAAACATCTCAATCAAGCTCTGACTCATCTTGCTTTTCAAGCTAGGACGGAAGTTCTACCGCTCTCTATTCTCGTAGTAGATGAAAATGAATTTCTCTTAAAGAGATGTTTTGTCAAGGGAGCACTGAAATTATCCAGGACAAGAGGATGTTTGGAGGTGGGTTGCCACGTGCCGCTCCTAAGTGCACTTAAAACAGCAAAACGTACTTGAATATACTGAGAAAAGCAATTTTCAAAGCGCTCTGGTACATGATTGAGATTGCCTTAATGACCTGTATTAAATCATGTGGATTGTCGCAATGCCGCAACATGTCCTTTATATCGAATTATCGGATCCATGAATTGATACAGCAATGACTGTTTTTTCAACATGTGACCTCCTATTAGTTCAGAGGTTGCGTTAGTGATCAACTTGAAAGAGTCAAGCAATAGTTTTGGGAGTTACTTCTTTCGAAGGTAAGATCATAACTTTCACACTTGCCAAAAGCAACTTGGATGAGTCAAATTCCTGGAGAAACGGAAGTCGTTTTTCTTCAGAGATGAAATCAACTTATTTTCCTGGTAAGACCTGAGACCAACCTAGGTGCCTTCCGACTTCTGCAAAATTCCTTTTCTAGACAGAAGGGTACGAATCGTTTGAATATCTCTACTACGCTCAAATCATACTTGTCATTGTATTTTTTTGGCTCGAGGTTGTGAACTTTCTCACCAAAGGTCAATTTGACTTGGTAATAAAATCTGGTGTGTGCTCAAAAAGTTCCCAGAACTGTCCAAGTGTGCGAAGGGTGACTGACGGTGGTAAACTAATCATGTTCTCGGCCTGGACACATTTGGTCAATGTAGGTCTTCTTCCATTAATATTCCAGCTTGTTCCAAGCTTGCTAGCTCCAAGTTTGTCAAGCTTGGCTTGTAATTAAACAATTTCCAAAACGGACAAGCCGGCTTTCAACAAGTTGTTTCCGAGGACTTGGAGCTGCCCTTGTCGTTTTCATCATCTGTACACCAGCGATCTGCACTCGGGGTATCGTACTGCAGTCGAGGAATAAGCGCTGACAGATGGCAAGTGGGACGGAGGGGTCTTGGCTTTTTACTTCTTTTTACTACCAAGAACACACCCGTGCCCCGTCCTAGCGAGTGTGTACGTAGACAACAACATGGTTGCCAGACTGGCATGCTGAAACGAAATAATTGGAACATGACAACGCGTCTAGGTTTGCCCAGGAGTGTTTGTCAAAGTTGGCGGCTTGATTTGGACCAGTGGCGCCTCTAGCGGAGAACCCGTTGATATCCGAGTTCTCGTCTCTTCTGTGACAGGGGTAAAATGCGAGTTGACAGTGAAACAGAGAGATTGGATCTTAGTGTCGGTAATTGAGTGGAAAGAGGATGTTTTGGAGTTCATCAGGAGAATTGGGCAACAAGTGAGTGAGCACAAGCCAACTGCTTTTTCTCCGAGAGATTTCATCGCCCTGGAAGAATGCAAAACTTCCGGTACGTCTCCGAATTTGGTGTCTTTTAAAGCAGTCTTTGGGACCGTCAACCCGCTTATTTTCAGCATCCTTTTGGATCTCGGATGTGTGCAGGTAGAATCGTATATATTGCACACTGCTTCGGTTCAGGGGTTCATGATCTCCCAGGGAGAGCAACAGTTGGTTAGGCTGAGTACTCGCGCAATTGCAACCAAGATTCGGGGCGAAAAATCCGTTGAGGATAATTGAACTATCCCGGGAGGACCTGGATTCATGGCCCACGGGGAAGGATGTTGTTGTTGATGTTGAAGATGATGATGATCGTGAAGTTTTTCACTGGATATTAAAATTCTGGTTGGCTTTTCAGTCTGTCCTTGGGCATACGTCAAATGTTTGAACCCTTGGTGTCCGTCATCAGAAAACTGGACATTCCATCATCATCATCATCCCAATGGATTCAACAGGTTTTTCTCCTCTCCCTTCTGTAATGTTGGAGGCTCCATATGAATTGACTAGTTCATCCATTGGGGGGGGGGG
>NC_081442.1:11609759-11673888 GCF_007210705.1 Tigriopus californicus
GGGGGGGGAGGGGTTAAGTGGACGCTTAGATTTAGATCAGAGACGCTACTTACTTTTGGTATGCTTTTTAAAGTTATTCTGTAGCAAATGAAATGCATATATCATTTGGCAATGTCGAAGTGAAAGTCAAACAATGCACCGTTTTATGAAAACAAAATCAAACTAGAACATTTTCAAAAGCATTCGAAGTACCTAGACTGGTTGCAACTTTTGTCGCGTGGCAGAGTGGTCCAAGATCTGGATGGAGGCTGTCAAATATGGTCAAATTGTTTTTGTGCCAAATTGACTGATCCCTATCAATATTTTAGGGCCTTGTTAACAAGGGGGCCTGAAAAACAAAATGGATTGACCAATTGGCTGTGACATGTCTTGAATGGAGGCAATTCAAAACAAAGGCTTGATTGCTCTTCCCCTTGCATATACCTAACCATCCCTGTTTTGGTAAATTCGAAATCATTTTCAACTCCGACTCCTGAGGAAGCGTCATGCTTAGAAAACAGCCATCTGCAGAGAGACTCTTGAAATATTCCAAGCACTCTCTTCCCTTGGCGCTCTTCAACACACGCAAATGGGGTCGGATCAAGAGGATCTTTGATATCAGACGGGATCACAGTCTGAGCCCACACTTTACCTGAAGAGCCACGGGACACACAGTGCCAAAAGAGACGCCCAAATCGAATACTTGACAACGGCAGAAGCTCTCATATTTGCTCAGGGATCTAAAGACCCTTTGGTGGTTCATCTGCCCATTTAAAGCAATTTCTTCCATCAAGACCAAACTCAGGGTCAGAATTTGACCAAACCTACCATTGATTAGGGTCCATTCAGAGGTGCTCTGCAATCCGTCAAGTTTCAACAAATGTTCTTCGTCTTCCGTTAGGCTCTTTTCCCTACGTAGACTCGCAGGTCTCCACAAGCTGGAAGGATATGCGTGGAATTGGCTTCCATTTTCTGTCAACGGACCCCTGAGTGCCAAACCCTGCTGAACACAAGACTGTGACTGGAAGAAGACCCAACGCCAAATACGAAGGGCGGGAAATGCCACAAGTCTTCCTTTGACGTGAATACATGCATGTGTGTGTTTTACTCATAGACATGTGTCCCAGTTAGATCCGATTTAGATGGAGGACAACCCTCAGACCTTTTATAGATCTGTGAAGAAATCTAAGGAAGCTTTAGACGAGGTGGATTTGGTCTTAGTTGACGTGATAGCTTTGGAATAAGCACAAAGCAAGCATTAGTCACATGTGCTTGTAAAAGAAGAGAGTTACTTCATGGCTCAATTCTCGTGCCATGTTTGATTCCGACTGATATGTTTGAACGGGAGACAACCTAGTTTGTTAATTTCATTAATCCCCAGTTTTACAATTACTTTATAGATACTTTTTACAGACCTTGGTTCTTAGTGTTTGGTGAAGCTGGTTGCAATTTCTGAGCAAGCATCTTGGGATCTGTTTAAAGTCTCATCGTAAACTTTGGTCTTGGCTGTGAAATCCTTGACCACATTGGTGGTCAAGGGTCAGAAGAAGCTTTTTAAAAAAAGCTCTCTTTTGTATTGGAAGGCGGCTGGGATTGCCCATTGTCACGCTACTTTTCACTTTCCACATGTGCTGAATGAAGCAACCCGGTTCTGCCACATATGTACAATACAGTGGGAGCACTGGCACCGAGGTACTGGAAGCATAAACCTGTCTGGTGCGAAGAAAGCAAGTTGGAGACACTCAAGACCCCTGGAGCACTCCCTTCCCTTTTTTTGCTACTGAACGCTACAGTGCATTTCAGAGTTAAAAATGAACGAGTGATTGATAATTCAAAACGAAAAACTTTGGTTTCGATTGAGGCTTGGTTGAGATGATGATTCATTCAAATGGAATGTTTCGCTTTTTCTACAAAATATGTTTTGATGTTAAGAGTGCATAAGGGACTATAGTTAGTTACCACTGACTGTGACCGATGATTACCCCATTTCTTCTATCCATCCTGTCCTTGCAAAAAGTAAAAGAAACTAATGCATTCAGACTTCTGGCCAAAAGCATACATGTTTTGGCGTTTGTCTTTATCTACTATGTTATAGAAACACTTTGTCATAATATTTAAAGCAAATAGGATAGTAGCAAAGCGACAAAGGCTTTTCGTTTGCAATTTAATTTATCTCTGTATAGCTGAAAATTAGTAGTTGTGTTTGACTGTCAGGTATGAGTGTGTATGCTCAGTCTTTATTTATTCTAGGTTTACTTTTAAATGCCTCTTCGCTTTTCGTTCATGACGCGCAGGAAAAGTGATGAAGAAATGAAAGGAACTCGTTTTGACCTAATAAATTATCTTGCCCAAGGTTTGACCGTCACTTCCAGCGTTGAAGTTTACTACCCAAAAGTCAATTTACGATTTGTTTACTCAAATTTATCCCTAAAAGTTTCCAGAAATAGGAAATGGCTCGTCTCTAACCCCCTCGTCCAATCCGAAGAATCAGACCTGTTCACTCGTCACAAACTCACTTCCACTTTTGCATTTTCTCCGACGAGAGTGGACGAAATGAAACGGGGTTGCTTTCCAGTACCGCTCTAAATATAACAGAGTACTGCTAAGAGAAATAATTCCCTTGATTTTAAGTGATAACTATATATAATCATATTGAGAAGAAATGAAAGAGTCTTACGAACTCAGATCTATGCAATCAAAGCCAAGTCTAAATATTCTCCAAATAATGCCCCCACAACCAGGGCAAATGTTGGCGAGAACAGAGGGTAGGTAAATAAAAATTGATCTTGTATTAGCTTTTTTTCAACTATTTTTGTGAAGGGTCAACGCTTAGTAAATCATAAAATATGGTCAAGACTTGCGTGTACACATGTAAGAATGTATTCAAAGACCATTTCAGGTATTGCTGTTATGAACAGCAACAAGAACAACAGCGCAAACGATAAAACACATGGTTTTTTGACATATTATGCTTTTCATTCAAGATCTACAGGTAACCCCAAAAGCGCATTTTAATATATGCAAGAAATGAAACAACTAAGGTTAAAAGTAAAACTTAAAAAATCGTTATGAATCCAAATCCCAAACTGGCTGGCAATTGGAAGGAATGGGGGAAAAAATAGCATGGATCTTTAATTTTTCATAAAACATACGTATTTATTAGTGATGTTGGTGTTGTTTGTCAAAGTATTGTCAAAGAAGGATTCGGAATAGCAATCACCCAACAAAAGAAACCTCAAATGAGGGAAAAAGTGGATGCACACAGGTCTTCCTTCCCTTATATAGAGCTTTAATAACTAAGCGCTCCCTACCCATTCCTTAAAGCCCGAGAAATTGCCACTTTCAACGAAATGAAGCCTTCTCCCGAAAATGTATCAATCCGAACAAGTATAGCGAATATTGCGATCTATTAGCTCTAGAATCTCATGGTTTTGGCGTCAACAACTTCTCGTGCGTGATTCCAATTACATCATTCCAAAAAAATGGCACCTTTCGAACTGAAATATTCCTCATCCTCGCTGATAATTAGACGGCAGCAGTAATCACATGCTACATGGGAAAACATATCGAGTACAACTCGGACGACTTTGACGAGGCCAACTTGGAAGGGCAGGTGTGTTGATTCCCTGAAGTTCGCCAGAATTGCCGCTTATACCCCTCCTTCTGTGTGGCTTCAACCAGAAGAACGAACACCTGAAAACCCCCTCCTAAACAAATCGATTGTAAAGGACACTCACATATACTGTACTGTATACTGTAATTGAAATCTAAATGGAGCTAATCTTGTCAATACACGGGAACATATCTTGCAGCTATATAATCAAAAAAATCCCATGATTCCTTCTTGGATTCCGGCAGTTCACTAACATTGTTAACATTGTTTGAGGAACGTTTGTTTAAGGAAGGGATCCAAAATATTGGAATCTTTCAAGCTTGACATATTTTTTTTTTCTGGAAGGTAATATATGCGGATGGTTTTAGAACACTAATATTGATTGTTCTTACATCGTTCGAGATTGTGGTGGTAAGGCTGTATATCCTTCATTCGGTTTCAAATGGACAATTGATTCACATGTTTCGTTGCCAAGTCCGACTTATCGCACGCATCTGGACTCTGGATGTGTGTTGATCCTCTGGATGAGTGGAAACATCCTCCCAATCCTGGGTCCATTCTGAACAACTAAGGGGGTTATCCATGCTCTTTTCCAAAGCCTTTTTTTTCAGCCCAGAATGAATACCTGATCCTTGTTCCAGAGAGCTAAAGATAACCCTTCAACCATGTCTGGAAACCCGTTATTCGTTCAGATATGTCAATATTCACGCCATTTCCCCTGCAATTCATGCTCAAGCGAACCACGTTATCTTGTTCTTCTCTCTCGTTAGTCCCTCCCGATATTCCCAGATCAGATTCTTGTAATGTGAGTCTTGTCCATTGAACGATAAGGGCGTGAATCTCCAATGTTCAATTCAAACCCGCAATGTCAACGAACAGAATCGTACACAAATGGCCAGAATGGCCATATCTTGTACAAAACCTGGCTGAAGGAATGAATGCTACTCACAAGATGGCGAATATGTTTGTTTTTTGATGAGTGGTAACTTATCGAACATCATTGCTCTCCATAGCTTTAGTTTTCCGTGTTGTGGAGGCAGAAGAGAGAACGAAATTAATTCATCAAAAGAGTTGAAGCAGATATGATGAATGGAATGGCTTTGTTTCAGGTGTAAGTGTCGGTGCACAATTCTCCAGGATTCAGTGAATCCTCGAGAATTAATAGAATTAATGTCCCTAATTCGAGTGAATCTATCTTAATTACGCTCACCAGGGCAACAATAAAGGGCCCTGTGCCCTCTAAATGGCGATATCTTGTCTAGATAACCGGGTTTACTGCATCAAACATCTCTATAAAGATCTTGGGATGTGTACACGTAAGCTACGGCGACCTGAGAGAACCCGTTTGTTGGCTGGACAAGATTTCCAACTGTCTGGTTAGGACGGATAAAAATCAGATACGTGATATCCGACATCAGCCACTCGGCGTCCAATCCAGATGCAGAGGACTCTTCTGCAGATAGCCTTGATGCCAAACATAAATCATCATCCAATAAGCTGGTTTCTAATGAGGTTTATTTCCACTATATTTTGATATAAATCGATTTGTAGCATTGTGTATAGGTGTAGAAGACGACACATGACAATCCATGATTGAAAGGATTCATAACTTGTTCTTATCAGCACTTGAGCATGTCAGGAAAGCGTCATTGATGATATGAAATATATTCTTTGAGATTTAATAGGCTGTCTCTGTTCGTTGATCCCAGTGGCTGAAGAAATGCACATGGGAGCCTTGGGGGAATTAAGCCTCATATCTGGATGAGGCCGAGAGGAGGCTTAAATCCCGATCAGTAGAGATTAGACCCTTTTTGAAAAGTGTCTTCTTCTCAGGCTCCGGAGCAGAGAAGGGATTATTTTGGAGGGAGACGAGAGATGATGGGTTGTATTCAATTTGTCCAGTGCCTGTCAGGCTCCATAACATCATCCACTTCTAATCACACTCGTAGTCACTCGTCCAAGATGGTCCCGAATTTGTTTCTCTATTTCGGGCTGGATATCACCGCATTTCAATCTGGAAAGAAAGAAAGAACAGAGGCAATTAGGAATCTCGTTCAGTTCAATTTTTCCGCGCTTTGCAGAGCTTGCTCGTGTTTGTGCCTCATGAGAATGGCGCGCAAATCGCAATTCTGCGCCAAACAGTGAACAGCTTACAAAGTTCAGAGAAAGTTAGACAAGTTCAAGAATGTCTTATCAAAAGGTGGGATCGTGGCAAACGGAAGCACATTTCATGTTTAAAGTGTTCTTTTGGATGAGCAAGGTGGTTCAAAGCCAATTGGCTGGTTGGCTTCGAAAACAAGAGCCAAAGGATGCATCCAGCGGAACCAACTTATCATGGTTGGGTGCGTCTTCCCCTCGGACTGGAGGTGCATTTCAAAACGTGTACACATGTAAACCTGGTGCCGAACTGAAGATGAGTTGGCTTGTGGTTGGGTGAAATACGGGCGTAATCCCGTTCTGCAGAGACTTCACCGTTCAAGAAGTTTTACTACGTCAAAAACCAGTCACCTGATTTTCGACAGTGGTAGGTAGGTTAAGTTGTGTGCGTTTTTGGAATTGAAATGGACTCGATTGATATTTCTTTCACTAAAGGTTAGGGAACATCCTGATACTGGTCGTAGTGAGGGTACGATTTCATTATGTATGCGAGAGAGGTCCCTAGGAACCACGTACACTGAAGCAATTTCCATGAAGAATCAAGAGAAAAGACTAGCATGACTGGTCTGATTCGTACCCTTGAAGTGGGGGAAGGCTGAGGAAACCATTTATTTGCTTCCCCTCACCAACCCTCAATTTCCAGGTTGTTGGGAGTTCTTTTTTTTTTTGAAAAGAAACAGACCTAATTGTGCCAGACTTGGAGACAGTTCCTCAAAGGGGGCATTATGTTCGGTCTTCGTGGTATTAAACTCGTTGGCTCACCTGAATCTCATTCCTGATCCTGCCATTTGGCAATGGCATCCAGGAGCTCGTCCTCCTCGGAGTTTTCATAATACGATGTAGGGATGGGCGTTTGCCACGTGGGGGTCAACGCCTCTTGGACTGGGAAGTGCTGATGGCTCAGGCTTGAATCCGGAACGGAATACACGCTACCCGTTGTGGACGGAGAATGACCATTGGGACTGTATTCCAGCATGACATGATTGCTAGGTACTTGAGGCACAGGCGAAACCATGGAGCCCGTGGAATAATAACTTGAGGTCTCATACCCACTTTCGTTCCCATTGTTGAAGTTGTGGTTGAGATACTGATCGGGCGTGTTGGGAGTCCGAGGGGTGAGGGGCCCACTATAGGTGGGTGGGGTGAACCTTTGTTGGAGAGCTGGCGGGGCCATAGAGAGTGGAGGTGGGGGTGGGATATCCTTGTTGTGGCCCAAATGCGTGTGCGACGAGGAAGAAGTAGGAGTGGTTGGTATAGACTGTGTTGGCGAGTCCAAGCCTGAGGATTGATATGCCTGATTTGGGTCTAGCAGAGTGCCTGAGAGTTGGTCCGGATCCCCAAGCATTGTTTGGAGTGTCTGAATGTAATCCACGGCATGTTTCAGTGTTTCGACCTTGGACATCTTCTTTTGCTTAGCTGCACTAGGAATATGACTCCGGAGGACCTCAAAACCGCAGTTGACTTGCTTGACGCGATTTCGTTCTCGGGCGTTTCTTCGAGCCACCTTTGCGGGTAGTGGAGGCGGAATAGGGTACCCATGAAGCGGATGGAATGCTATCTTTCTTCGACATTTGGTGCCAGTACTACTCGTCACGGCCTCGTTATTGGGCGAAGCCGAGGCTGAGGCCTTGTGATTGTTGCCTTTCAACTTGGGAGCAATGGCCTTAGGTTGCTGGGTTTGATGCCCGTTTTGGGGAAGGATCACAGTTAACGCAGCCATGGCTGAGGATGGCTTGTTCATTAGCACACTTTCAGGGAGGTGGTTGCCTCGAAAAAGAGTTCACTCACAAGGGAAGTACCGTCTGCAGATCACCCCAAGAATAGCTCATCAACACACGACCGACAACAGGGATCGTCAAGTGACGACTGATTGAGAAAAAGAACAGCCATCCATCCGTCCATCCATCCGTCTGTCCGTCCGTCCGTGTTTGAAGACTTGGGGTGGTGTCTCCCCCTCCTCCTGATAGCAAAGCAACTTGCAACAGCCACCTTTTGCCCTTCCTCTCACACTCAGGAACCACTCGGCTCCGAACGGCTAGCAACACCTATATCCATGGTGGAAGGAAGCTGAGAGCTGAAACCTAGAGTGCGTTTGGCGCTGCTGATCCCTCGAATATTGAAGACGAGTTCCTCTGAGCACACGACGCAACAATCCTGATGAAAAGACGAAAAAGAACGCCAAGGAGTTCTCTCTCACTACAAACAGTAGCTGGAAACGCTTCATTTCCAATGTGCACCAGGACGATGATCATCTGCTCAAGGGAATTGTCGTAGGGTGGCATTAGTGGCACGGGGGGAGTTCTCTCTTTTCGAAGAGGCACGGAGTGCTGCAAGGAGTCCATATTTGCTCCATGCCAACAACACGAGAGCACGAGCTCGAAATGGCCAGGTGAACGGGGAATCCTGGAGAGGATCCCGGTTTGATCGCGTGCCATCCCGGTTCTTGAACCCCGCACAGACTCTACGCTTCCGCAGCCTCTGTATCTGAAGACTCCACGCAGTCGAACCGAGGATCTCAAGTAAATTGTCCTTAATTCACAAATATAACATGGGCAAAAAGCAAAAGACATTTTGGCAAATTCCGAAACCGTGGGCCATCAATATCTGTCGCCATAACGTGGTTCTAGCGAAATTCCATTCCTCGCATTCCAGAGTGGCGTTTTTTGCTTGATCCACTTTCTGGTATTAAAAGTGATCCGGATTCCTGGACAGTCCTTTCCCATAAAATGCCAATTGGGGCCAAGAATTTGTCAAAAATCCAAAAGTCCAAGGATTTAAAGCCTTCGAGTGGGTTTCCAACGATGGAATGTCGAGGTTGGATACATTTGAATAAGTTGTCAACGAGGATTGATAGCTACCGAGGTCAAGATCGAGAGTCATCGCCATCTTCGGCGGGACTTTCTTTGACTTTGGCGGCCAATCATCATTATTTGCCCCGGAAAAGGTGTTAAATTGTCCCCAGTATCACCATTGAGCACATTTCTCGATTCTGACCAAGGAAATCGCTCAATCTGATCAATCAAACAGAAGCCATTGGACATTTTTTCTTCACTCTTGAACACGAGATTCCTTTCTTCTTGAATGACCAGACACAAAACACGACCAAACCAAGAGAGATGATTTTCAACAAAAAGCCCTTTTTAGCGGCAAAAAATAGCTTCCTTTTCACCTCGAGAAACGTAAGAATCTTGTCAAAAAGTGTGTCAGGAGGAACAAATCCGAAGAATGTCAAGAGTTGAATTAGACAGCGAGTCCCGAAAAAAACGTTGTTTTGTCATTTATCTTCAGTTACCTTAAACACCTTTAGATGCAGCATAGTATCCTACATTCCACTTTTTGCGGTGATTTTTCTTAGGATGACCTATGATAAATTATTTTTCAAAGCCCCTGAAAGGAGCATTTGCTGCACTGTTCATGCTTTTTAAATTTTCCTTTCCCCTTGTGGTGAAATGGAGCCAGACTTTTGGGACAGGTTGTCTCGTGCTAACAGGTCCTTTAAAGAATTTAAATTTTGTCTTCTCATCTTGATTCTCCATGGATGCTCGCTTCACTTTTCTTTGTTCGTCCCTTTTTCTGGTTTTCTTCGAAAGAAATTCCTCGTCACCCCCAAGCTTTTCACCTCCTTGAACATTCCTGAATCAGTCGCCGAACCAAATTTTGAACTACCGAAAATTGAGATGTTTTCTTAAAAACTTGAATGGAACGTAACGAGTGCTAGTCGTGGTGACAAAATTGGGTAAACTCATGTCTATTTCGGATCCCAAGGACCTTGGGTGACATTGACATGTCGGTGGTGGTGGTCAGGGTCCAAAAGTCTGGACTCTGGATTCCTTTGAGAATCAATCATCAATCTCTCTACACCCGTTTGATTCCCATTCTTCTCCATCTAATCATCTAATCTTGAATATATTTGTCACAGGCTGATTTTCATGAATACCTGACGATATGGATATCTAATTCATATTAACCATTTTGGGTACTTCAGAATAATGTTTTATTTCATTCAGAGAATAAACTCACGCACAAATTGTGTACGCTGCCGTGTCAACATTTTTAGCAGCCAGATTGTTCTTCCGAATTGTGTCTAGATATCCAAAGCGTTTGCTTTTGGTGTTCGTCAAGGAAAGGATTTGGGGCCTCGTCCAAAGAGTTATTTTCGTGTTTCTATATCGGGATTAGAGCCATTAATCACACGTTGGACGATCTCCGAATGCCTCGGCCCATACTTCAACCTGTCCCAATTGGATTACACGAAATTTGATTACCTTGATCCCATCATCCGATCAGTGAATCAGAAATAAAACAAAAAATATATGCGTCAAAATAATTTTAGACGCGAGGGAAAGACTATCTTTTTTCGTGAATAGACTTGTCTGACAGGTACACAAACAAACCTAGTCATTGATCCATGTTGATGGCCATTGATGAATTGCATTCAGAGGTCCTGGCCAATGATGAATATGACAGTAATTACGGAGAATCATGCCCATCAAGAAAAGCCCCACGGCTTGGCTGAAATCCGGTTTGAGTACTCCTTCCGCCAATCATCACCTACGCTCAATATTTCTTCAGAAAGCTTTTTCGCTACTATAATTCTTGCAATCAATGATTGTTTTTATTCTCGATGTGTCTTATGGAGGTAGCTTTGTTAATGTTCCTCTTCATTTCAAATCAGGCCCTGGTCTGGTTCGAACTTCTTTCCTCTCTTCAGACGAAATAGCCTCATTTAAAAAGTCAACCTGGTCCACCGACCATTCGGTCACAACTTGAATGCAAGAAGCGAGCAAGTTGCAACAAACAAACATATCTTTTTTTTCTCGAACAAAGAAATGGATTTTTTAGATTTTGATTTATGACCGCCATTTTCTATGCCCAGACTCCGTCAATCGATGGTTTAATTTCGGGGGCAATCCAGGGAATCTGAGTCCGCATTCAAGTTGCCATGGGCCCTGGTATTAAATACTATTTAGGCTCTCATTCTGTCGTTTGTACGCATTATTTCATTTTAAATGAACGGTTCATCTGACTTTGAGGTCGGACCGAGTTTGAAGCTTTTGGGTGTCGGATATCCAAGGCAATTGAGCGAAACCCCTTTCAACCATTACCGACTCTGAATCCCCTCTCGTTCAGGTTGTTTTCTATACGGAATGGGAGGAAACACGTGTTTATCTACGACCTTATTGGTCATGGCTTGGGTTCTTATTTCCAATTTTGCCCACTGAAAAGTTCAGGAATGAAAGATAAACAACTCTTCAATGCCCGCCAGCCATTTGCATTTTTATTTAGCTGAGACTTTAAGAGTCTTGATTGGCAATATTATGCAGAATCCTGGTCGTTGAGCGAGGGGGTTATTAATGCTAGAGATGGGACGACCAGAATGTATTGGAATCTAATTAACTCTGATATAAAGAGCCGTTGCATATTCCGATGTCATCCTCCATCAATCAAGATGAATTGGTTTGTTTCTGCAAGAAATCCGAAGTTTGCAAAAATGTTGGTGCGTAACCGTTGGTTTGTGGCTTCAAACAAACGGCAAACGCAACAACGCATCTCTAGTCATAATCAGGCTAACGTGGTATTGCCGAATTAAACATATCAAGGTGTTTGGCTAAAATAAGATGCGAGCCAGAAACCATTAACTTTTTGATCATGCTTTCTTTGGCCTTGCCATGTTATCTTGTCCTTCGTGGGAGAGGAATCCATGGTGAAATAATTATGCAAACACTGATGTATATATATATGACAACTCCTTTAGGGTTAGATAATCAAATTTCATGAAATATTCGATCCAACCATATATTTGAAAAAGCCCAATCAAACAGTGATCAAAGAGTTGTATTTCTTAAATTAAACTTTTCCTAAATACCAAGATTTGCCTTGCTTTTTTATCTTGCTTCTGTGAAAAAAGTAGGCAGCCGTTGTATTGTTTTAGGTGGGCCGATGATTGAAGTGCGAGCACCATTTTTCGCTCCCTTTAGAAAGAAACCCTCTCTCTGACTCGTTGTTTCAAAGGGGAACAGATCGGCAAATGTCCGAGTGATCAAGGGTCGTTGGTCAGGTTCAGGGTCAGTGCGAAAATTGTAATGAGTCCGTCAAATCAATCACTTGCTTAAAGGGGAAGGCGGTGGCAAATTTTAATTTCGTTTAATGGCCACCATTTGCCACTTCAATGAGGGGGAAGAGGAGGAGGGAAAAGGGGAGCCAATGATGGAGAAACGAAACCAAGATTGGTCTCCGAGAACAAAAGTTTCAATTAATCCTTTTGGAGCGGAATCAATTGCTCTTGATTTGGTTTACTCGAGGAGTCAATGACCAAGAAGCTTTGGAGGTTCATCCTGAAAATCCAAGGACGTGGGATTTTTCTCCAAGCTTTGGAGTAATCTGATGTTTAAGAATTCCCAAAAGTCTTAGTCTAATCCCCTATTCTTTCAAATTGACTGACATCCACCCAGCCAAGGATGGCCAGCTTGAAGACTCTATTCACACATGAGATGTTGATAAACTCCGATTCAAACACGACCAACTGGGATTTGAATGCATTGAGATGCATTCACTCAGTCCACACTCACTACAATTTCTGCCCCTGGAATTTTTCTCCAACTCCGTCTCATTCTTCTTCTATTCAAACACAACTGAGAGAGTTGATTCCACAACACTGTCTAAAACATATAACTCAATTTGACACAAAAATCCATAGATGACGCATGTATGTTCATCAATCCTATCGTCAACCCGTTCTACCCAAGTACCATACTGGCTTTGCCACATATTTTTTACTTTAGTTATCCTGGCTCGTGCATTTTTGCCAGTGAGAATGGCTTTGATTTGAGTCGGATTCTTTACATTGAGTCCCGACCCCATGGGTTCCAAAATGTCACCTACCAGGAACCCACGAGCTGCTCAGGATTTGACCCCCATGTGTTATGGTCCCTCATGTGTAGAAAGAGCGCGTGTGCTTTTGCTCTCTCACTCACTCCTTGGCTGTCTGGAGGTGCCTGAATGAGGGTGGAGAAATGAAATGGACTTAAAACCATTGTGTGGAAGTAACCATGATGTTAATGGACGCGCATGCGGCTCTTATTTCTGTTCAATTGTTGATGGTCTGGAATTTCGCTTTCAATGAGATGGGTGGCCTGAGTCCTGACCCTCCTCGGAGAGGGAAGGAAAATAATGGACAGGGGTGGTATGACAGTTCAATTTTGGTATCCTTTGAGGAGAATATCCCTGTGGAATGCCATTCTCTCAATCTGCCAACACTCAAAATAGATACCTTGAACATCCGTGGTCTGAACGATGCTAGACAAAAAACACCCCGAGAGCGTCAAGGATCTCAGCTCAAAAATGTTGATCCTTGAAAGTGTTTACTTCACTCAATTTGAGCGCCAAATCTCAATCCCGATGGAGCATGGTCCTCTTCGTGACACATGATATGTTTTGTTTTGATTGAGCAAAAAAACTCGCATCTTTTCAACTCGAGTACCGGACAGCGACTGCTGCCATTTTTACACACTTAAGCCTTCTGATATTCAAGCTCCGCAATAAGCAAGTGATGAAGACATTGGTAAAGTGTCGGTGTAGAAATATCGGATATGCTACCGAAAGTGACAGAGCAATTTGAAGTTCTTCTTAATTGGGTCAAATGTTAATAGGTATGGAGAGAGATCAGTTGATTGGCTGTTGTCCAATTAATTCCCGTCACTTCACCTCCCACATGCAATTCAATGCGTTGAACAGTTTGGGTACAGAACCACAACAATGGGCAATGGACTCTTGAATTCTTGGAGGAAAAAATTCCTTTGAACAGAAACTTGGATTAAATTTCATCAAGCCATGTTGGAATTGTTTGGACACATGAATGCCATTCTGCCTAGTTGATTTCTTAAGGAAGGAATTCAAAGGTTACACCTACCAAATAATCCGAGTAATCCTGTCACACCAAATTGAAACCATACTTGCATCGTCGCTCCTTGCCAAAGGGAAGTTTTTAGGGAGGGTTTAGACAAACCAAAACCACAAAAATACTTTTCAAGTATTAACTCTTCCGGGCTTTTCCTCTACCCCTCAAGTACTTTAAGTTCACTTACACGATTTTTTTTAAATCATATTTGATAATATGCAGGAAATCTGACACGAAAAGTTTTATTTCCTTCCAGGTTCATTTATATGAGATTTTATATTTGTTCTTTTCAACTCAGATTTTGATGAGAATGTTAAAAACTTTGTGGAAGAATAATGAAAAAAGTCCAACAATAAAGAATGACCACACCATTTATCAGAAATGATCGAACCATGCTCATGCCAAACCCTGTACAAGTTTGATTCGCCCAATTTTCATGCCGAAATATCCACCTTTGAATAAATGTGACATATTTTTGAAATCTCCAAAATCACAAGTCACGCCTTCAAACCTCAGCTATGATCTCGGACAATGAAAAACATCACGGGCTTCATCGTCGACCACGTGATAGCTAAATAATGACCAAGGTGTCACACCATCGCCTACTAGGATCTTCAAATTCTCTCTTTAAAAGACACATCCAGGTTTGAACTCGCGAATGTCCACACAATGAAAGTAGCTTGGGGGCTCCACTTGAGCATCGTCCCCGTGCCTCTAATTCTCGTTTTTTGGCGGTTTTGAGGTGATGTTTTACCTTGGTCATTATAGCTAACGTCCATGCCCGAGACCGAGGGTCTAAGATCTCTTAATCATGGGGTCAGCATCTCTCTTCTCGTTGCTCTCAGCTTCGACCAAACATTGTTGACCTAGCTTGAGCGTTCAGCGATGAGAACACGGGTCAAGATTTAAGAGAGGATGTTTTGGTCGGGATTGCGGTCCAAAGTTTTTGGTGCAATAAAGACGCTTGGTACACAATAAAGTCATTAGATCTGACGCTTTTATTAATCATTTAAGACTTTTTGCTCTCTATAATTAAACAATCTCCTGATTCAAAGAAGCCAGAGGTTTTGCGGACCTAGCAAGGACATGAATCTCGTTTTTACCTAAAATGGGAAAGTAACGATTTCAGTATTTCATACAACCTCAAATTCGATATTCAGCTTCCAATAAAAAACACGCTTTAGAGACTTTTTCACCCTCAATTGAAGCATTAACCTCTAAGTCTCATATCATACAATAATTGATTCTGCTTAATTCGGCTACTTTTAGGTGACAAGTAATCCATGTTCATGTTTTCAAACATTTTTTTGAATCGAATAATAACCGTCTGCAATTGATGACAGTTTTGTCCCGTGTTTTCAACCAGATCGCTGTAGGTAGAGCTTCATTATTTGCAGAAGTCGACGAACCAAGTTTTCCTTTGTGATGCGTCGTACCACATAATGAGAAATCCAAGTATCGTGTACACCACAGAGAGATAGATAGATGTCTGTCGACCACATCCCATAAAGATCCAGTTGAATAGAACAAAAGACGTCTTCCTGGAATCAATGTCGCCCCAAGGCAGACAACTTTTCTCCAGAAGTAAAGAGTTGAATCTTGACACGCCAATGATGAATGAGGAGAGTGGGTTTGTGGCCTCATCATCATCAGCATGATCATCATGATCCAGATCGCCTTTGGCTCAATGTAAAACCCATTACTATCGTGATTATCATGGCTCGATCGAGCTGGAGTATATAAGCCTCATCGATTGACAGGTGAAGAAGGCCTGCTTGGGAAATAATTAACAACCAGTTCAAAATTATTGACATACTGGAGAGTGGAGCAAACAAAAAATTGGCCCGACCACACCACCCTCGATGATCAAGCTACAGCCTCCTAGAGTGATGGTGGTGATGATGATGATGATGATTGACCTTGGATTTGTCCGGTCTGAGGAGTTCATCCAATGAGGACATTAGCGACCATTTCCACATACTCCATCTGTGACCAATCTACAATCTAGGGATCGTCAAAAGAGTCGCCAGTCTCGTTGACAAACATCCTTAGAATCTAAAAAAAACGCTACGAGTCGAGATGGAATAGAAATAAGTTCAACATGCTGACTCACTCAACGGCTCATTATGGGAATCAATTAACAACATTTGATCTAAATTCATCATATTGCCGCCAAACCTTGTTAAGAGGAGAATAGGCGAGTATGAGTACCAGCATGACTTGAACATTGTGGGAAACATGTCATTGTGAGGCAGTATTTTTATTATGAATTTTCAGTTGGGCTCCGACACCTACTAGTTTATTGGGGAACAACGGAAATTTGATTAACATCAAGTGGTACGTTTTGGATGGAATTGAAAAAATTAACACCATTGGTTGGTTTTAAAAAGTTGCGATCAAATCAATGTTTAATGCCATGATTAAGTTATTGATATTATACTCACAACTAGACATAAAAGTTTGGGCTCTAACTTCAATTAGTGTCCGAAATTCTTGGGCGTGTCTTCAAAAATCCATTCAATTTGTATATACATAATCTATTGCGTGAATAAAACACTGAGTTAATTCATGCCTCTGTTCCAAAACTTCAAAACGTTCCGTTTAAGTACTGTTCCTCAAAACCCTAAAATTAGTTGTTGGGTCAATTTCTCGCTCCCAAATTGGGTTGTTTGTTTTATCGTATGCTACCACCTACAGAAGAGTAATAATATTCATTTGGTCAACGTGCTAAAAGTCTTGTCCAATTTCCAGGCAAACAAACAACCGTTTGACCTTAAACCTCGATAATTATGAGATCGGAGATGATAAACGCCACTCTCTCTAGATGAGGAAACTTTCGCCCTATCTCACTCTCAAATCGTACTTGAAAAACTGGGATCTTATCTTTGGCAGGTGTTTGAAGAGACGGCAGAAGAGAGCCAATACCACCTTGTGTTTTCCCCGACTCAAATATCAGACCATCATCATCCATCCATCCATCCATTTCCAACTACTTCTAACTTCCTCCATCTACTTCACCCTCTCTGACCAAACTCAAAACTGACCCAAGCGTCGCAAACCCAAGAATGCAAATGGAACTAAATCAACCCTCTTATTAAACGAGTAAAAAAGATGGCCCAAACTATGTTGCTTCCATCCACTCATAGGTAATGGTTGGGAAACATGCTTTATCTTCATGTTGAGAGGAGTTGTTGATGGTCCAATGGGTAATTGTCTTAATCCTCTTACCGGCAATTAATTTTCTGTGCGGTTATTCCTCAAACTACAGGGTGACCAATTCGGTAAACAAATATAGCCGCCGCCTTTTCCAGATTACCATTTATGGCAAGAATAGCATCGAACTCCCATTTGGGCCACCATTGCATTGGTTGATATCAAGTGGCTTGATCTAAATGAGACACCACTTGAAATTAGCCACGCGAAGACCGGTTATGGCTGTGCAATTTCTGATAATGGTTTAGCAAGTGTAGAGCGTCAAGCCAACAACGACAATTAACTTCATGATCTTTGGGAGGTGGAATTGTAGCACATCTTTTGTGGCAAGTTCTGAAATTGATTGAACCCGGTGCGTCCAGTAGGGAATGGAAGTCAGGCTTTGGTGGGCATTATTATTTGATCAAGACGAACGACGAGGGAGGCTGTTTTGTCCTGACGCACCGCAAGTGTCAGTCTGGTTTTCTCAGGGCTTTGATGGATGATCATCCACACCAGTTTCATTGGTGCAAAAGTGTCCAAATCGTACCATGTCCGCTACCCAGCCCAAATTCTCGAGACAATCGCCCACCACAATTGTAAATGTGTAACTTTCGAATAAATGCGATTGGAAAATATATCTTGGTTAGGTTGCGTGATCAATGAAAGTTATTTCCGATAATTTTGGAGCACTTTACTAGGGCTAATTTTGACGAGAATTCTTGTCCGAAAATTCAAGTCTAGGTTGTTTGATCGCCTTTGTGATTAGTCCAAGTGAGCCAAACGTCTCGAACTGGTCTTTTCAAATGCAATATGTGCCTCTATTTGACCCACCATTTGATGCGACGGCAGCATCGACCAGGTTGTCAAATCAATCGTGGGGTGATCTCAACTCCAGAAACATACCCTCACAATCATCTATTAGTTTAGTGGCCTTAAATACGCCTCAGTCGCTCATTTTCCCTCCCAGTAAGAGGAACAGAGCTCTTTGTTATTCCACCAGGAACGGATCTCTCGAAGGGACTCCTAGTTAGAGGCTCGGGTATGAGAACTGCAATCCTCTAGACATCCACTAGTGTAGATGAATGCATTGCATGAGCTAAAACGACCCTTATTTTCTCAGCAACTGGGGGAGCTTCTGAATTGAAGTGCCCTTCTTTTGAGCATCATGAGAACTTGGGCTAACAAAAGCGTTGAGTTCGTCTCTTCCAACATTATTTTTGAGTTGCCCAATCCAGAATTCACTGAAAATGAAATGGTATTTTAGCTTCTATTGATGTGAATTTATTTCGTTGTGGAGAGGATGATGATATGCGTATCCCCGGTTTTTCTGAGACTTCCAATCTAATTCTGTCCAACAAATTATAAATCAAGTGGCACAATTAATGTGTCAATTGTCTTCGTTTCCCCCTCTACTGCGTTTTGGATGGAGAGGCGAGTTGTTGGATCAATTAAGGACTCTCAGTGTACTTGTTGTGTTCAATTAACTGCCTAATTATACCATGACATTATTAACTTGATCGTCCACCTCCACAGTTATGATTGCATGGATGGATGCTATGGGGTCTTTGCTCCTTCCCAAATGGTTTTATTTCCCCTCTGCTATGTTTTGGTTGACCTTCGCTAGTTGGTTGGTTGGTTGGTTGATATGTCCGGATGGCAGAGGGTTCTTCTAATGATCATCCTGGGCTCGAGATTTAATTATGCCACCCATTGCCACCGAGAAATGTTTGGCTTCTTGAATTAGCCCACGATTGAGATTTTGGGGGCAGATCTTTGGGTTTGATTGGGTGGCATTGTGGTTGCCATCAAGAGGCCAAATCAGAGCAACCAATCGATGGGTGAGTGAGACGAGACCTCGAGGATGATCTCACTTCAAAATCTCTTTCAGGTCATAAATATCCCCATCACCTGAACCACGAGACTTCTTCAGACCATCTTGAGGCCAATTCTCCCAGCCACAAACATCTAGACTTGCATTGGAGATGGCAAAGTCGAAACGGGACTCTTTTCCATTATTCCCTAAAGTAACAAGACTACTCAGATGAGATGGAACTACAACCGTATAAATATGGAGCTCATATCCGGAACTATGAAGGATTTATAATAATATTTAGATTTTATTTATATATCATTTAATACATTATTCAGAAAATTTTTCTGTATTATTGTTCCCCATGTCATGATTACTTTTCACTCACAATAATTTTGGAGGATGAAGTCGTTTGAATCAGGCCAGGATCTGGATATCCAATGCAACTTGAGATGCTTTCTTTCCCGTTGACTCCTTGTGAGACACTTATCAAAGTCGTAAACTCAATCAGTGTTGACTTTTTTTGGCAGTTTGAGGAGATGAATAGGGGATTTGGGTCATTTTGCCACAAAGATTGTTAAAAGAAGCCACACTTCTACAAATCAACCATAGACTTCAAACTGTCTCATCCCATACACCCTGCCTCAGCCATTCCAAGATCTTACCTCCCTCTTTACTGTTTGGTTGCTCCAGCTCATATCTATGCTAGACGAGGCTAAATGTCTGAAAGAGGTTCGAATCTGGCACCAATCATCATGAATTCCTCTGCCAAAGTGAGAACCTGATACCAATGATGAGATTTCTTTGAGGAAATTGACACAAAACCGCACCCACTAAAACGGGAGCCGTTGTAAATCAATCCTTCTGGAGTGGTTAACGAATCACGAAGACTCACACTCCACAGAGATTCTTTTTTAGTAACACAACGGGGATGAATAGATTCTTTTATAAAGAAGGCCTGGGATCGTTATTTCTTGATGAATATTGGCGAGACGCCCACAATAATGGCTCAATGTCTGGGAGAGATGAAGATTCACCAATGGATATCCATTCATCAAAATGTTTGCAAAGGCGATCAATGATCAGTGATGGCCAAGGGAGGCAGTCAAGGTCAAAATTCCAGAATTTTTGTCTCTATCAAAGCTCAAATTTGCTCCCAGAGATTTGGCAGAAATGTGGACGAGAATGGCGGATGTCTGTTATGGGTCTAGACCTGACAGGACGACACATGTGTGCCTTGGATTTCAGCCAATTTGGGGGAGGAGCAGCTCAATTTTCCAGAAAAGTTGGTGACCAAATACAAAGTGAGTAGTAATGACTCATTAGAGGTTGTAATGGGTCAATATTTGAGAGACAAAGAGGTCCGTCCAGCGGTTCTTCAAATTGGCAGACAACGCAACAGTCTGACAATGAGGGGATTCCATTTCATTTAATCACGTGCCAGACAACCAGCCAGACCCTGGTTTTATTTGATACCGTAAATCGAAGTAGGTTTTCAAAAGAAAAAAGTCCAACATAGGGCTTTTTTTTGAATTCATTTAGCGATAAAAGTGAATGTCGTGATCTGGTCAATTGAAGGCGAATATTTGCCAAAGACGCTTTCGTGATCAAAAGTCTTTGTTGTCTGGAAGTGAATGATGAGCACGGTCTTCTGGGCATAAAAGACATCTTTTGGGTGCAAATTGAATCCAACAGCCGAACAAAAAGTGCCGGATCATCCTCTACACTTGAGCATAGACCAAAGATGAGGCCAGGCACATGTGCAATACTTAGTCCAGGGGCCAGGGTTGCCGTTCGTCATCCTATTCAGCCACCTTGAGAGCGATTTTTCACGTCACTTCAAAGTCTGTCATGGAGAATGATTTCAAGCTGAAAAAAACGCACAGGGGAAAATGCCAAATCATCCGGCGAAATGGAGCTCCCAAACACAAATGTTCATTAATCCAAATGTTCCAGAGAGCTTCAGACTACACAATTTCAATAAGTCAAATCTTTATTAATTTCATTGATGCGATATTTGCTCAACACATAAGAGCAAAGGTTGGCGAAATTAAGAAAAAGACGTTCAAAGTTCAAGTTTCTCCAACACTTAAGCCTGACATCAATTTCACATTTCGTCACCCTGAAACCCTCGCAATGTTTTTTTTTACTCTGTCTCCATGTTCTGTGGTCATATATATGGCAGTTTTACACAACTTTGAATACATTATCACTCTGTGTCACTTGATTCGAGTTTCATCTCTAAGCAAGTCTAGACTTTCAAGGATATGGACGACCTTGAAATCCTTTCTTTCATCCCCGGTTTTCTTTGTGTGCCCTCCCTTTTGTCAGTGAGATTCAAATTGAGGGTGTCAAACATAATTAGAGAGCAACGAACAAGACAAATTGAAAAGCATACAAACACTCTCAAATACCCTCATTATCCCTGCTCAAGAATGACATTCTGCAACCGAACATCCTAGTTTCAAAGAAACCGGAGTCCGGAGAAGAGAGCACAAGCTAAAAAAGAAAGATCAGATGACATAATTTTCCACAACAGGAATGCCCTCAACCACCGCGAAACACTTGGTCAATGTAACCCTCCCTCCACTTAACGATTGGGATTTGACTTTTTGTCCAAACCAAAGGTTTTTGAGTGGAACATGTGGCAAGCACAGCGTTGTTCTTCCACAGAAAGTACAGACAGTCTTGCGCGAGATTACCTTTAGTTTGGGTCAAATTGGAGTCAGTCCTAGAAATGTGGGTAAATCTCAGCAGTTGTTTTTCTAAAGTCAGACTCAAAATTTGTAAAACGTAACCTGAATAACAACTTGGGTGTGGAGGGGAATTGAGTTTTCAACGGTTGTTGAGAGATTTGAGAGCTCTTTTGTCTTTGATTGGCGGTCTCAAAAGACGCCTCGGTATTTTTTTCGGTGCTACTGATGTCCGATATTGACTTCAGGGTGTCAAATTTCGGGGGCTAATAATGACAAATCACTTCTCGATTAGATCCAGGGCCCCAAAAAGCTCGTGATCAACAACTACAACAACAAACAAGGACTTGCATTGTTTTAAAATAGAGCTCGACTTTGGCGGGAAATGCTTGGTTTGTAGTCGTATTTTTTTATGATACGGGTATCAATAATGAAAGGCTAGAAGGAGCAAGTGGCCAATGGAAAACGGGTCGTCTCCCGCCAAATACCAAAGTGCCAATTTGGCTTCTCACATCCCAAGGAATTGGAGGCATTTTTAGCATTTTTCTCTGTCCCGTGATTCCTTATCTGTCCATCAAAAAGTAAGGGATGACGCAGGAATCGAAGTGACGTGCATGCAAATGGTCATTTAAAGGAATCCAGCATTCTTTTGTTTGTCTCAAGTCGAGTCTTAATTGAGAGTTCTTCGCATTACTCGACAGACCAAGAAGACAAGAAGACTAATAATCAGTGGTAGCTTCGATTCTCGTCTAAGCACTCAGATGTCAGGACCAAGGAGGGAGACACTATATTATATAGTTTAGTTTTTTCCCATGGTTCAATGAGCTGACAACATACATGATTCTCACAATACATCATTTCTGCCCTCTATCTTTTAGGTTAAATACCTGGTTGAATGGAAATATGCGTGCCTTCAAATCAGCAAACTTATCGTTATTTTTTACTTTTTTCAGCACATCAATATTATAAAGAACTGCCATTTTTTTGTAATGTTCTAAAATAACCAAAAATAACATTAACAATAGACTCGGGCATTTGTTTGCTATAGTTACTCTGTACGCAGCATATTTAAACAATCGTAAGAATTATCTTCAAACCCAATTGTACCTTGTATACAGGGTCTCCACGATCATTTTGAAGCCTAGCCACGAAGGAGACCAGCAATGCCACAAAAAGTTGCAAATGAGTGTCTCCCCGTGGAGACCATTGGTTCTTACTTCTTACCAAGGGGATGTCTCTTTCCGCGTAGGTCAACTATAGACAAGCAAGGGCAAAAATGTAGGAATGAGCAATCACAGGTTTTTCTAAGCGGACCTGTCAGGGGTTTAATAGCAACCAAGGAAACCGATCGCCCTCGATCAAATTGACGGTCATACAATTTCGAATTAAATACGCCACACGGTGTTTGTTTGGTTTGACGATGATGGACTGTGGCTAGATTATCACCAGACAATGGGCCATTTTTTGGACAAAATGTTTTGTTTCTTTTGTTTGGTGTGGATTGATGATGCTCTCATTGGATAAGTGATCGAGGTCAGTGGACTGGTCTTTAAAATTGAAATCCACAGCATGGAAAACGGTATTTAAATCCCTCATTCGCTCTAATCTCTAACATTGCTAACAACAGTTTTAACCCCTGCATTCAATAGTTCAATGCCAATTAAGCCTCTTCGGAATTTGGTTTCTTTCCTTCCTTTGAACCATCGACCACCCAATTGGCATGATTGTCCCTGCTGTTCTGTGGATAGACATTCCTGCTTCTTTAAATCAATGAATTCGGGATTTAAATCGATTAAACGATTCAGATCATGCTGAGGAGAACCTCGTCTCGCCCTCAAATTGAAACTGAAGCGAATTCCTTCTATCTTTGAAAACTATTCGAACTTAATGGTCTCTAGAGTGCACAAAAATAATTATTCATATTCAGCCATTTCCGGTCAGCAGAAAACAGAAACGTGAGGTGCGAAAGACGACGATCTTGTTTTGACCATCGTTTCATTGATTTCAAACGCGCCCAAACACTGACTGAAAAAACAAGCATTACCAACGACAAAACATAATTTGTCCATATAACACCTTAAAAAATTAGCCTCTCTCGAAATTAAAAAAAAGAAACAGTGATTAATTTCCATAATATGTTTGTAAATTTATATGTCATAGATCCAAGTATTTTGAACGGTGTTTGGAAAACTATACTGGGACCTTGAAACTCGATCCCTTGGGTGTCTGAGAGAGAATACGAGTGTGTGTGAGGTATGCCCTCGTGCTTCCAGAATGTCAAATGAATCCGTTTCCTCTACCAAGGACACCTCAAAATCGCACTTGTCAAACACATGTGCCGATCACTCATTCCGTGCTTGCACCAACACGCAAGAAGAACATAGCATGAAAAAGTGAATTCTTTATTTCAAATCTTCAACTACCTTTTGGCAAATTCTAAGAAAGCCAAGGTTTGTGCACTATAAATCAGGTTTTGTGTCCGTCATTAGAGCACGTCTCTTAGCTCTTCTTGAGTTTTTTGACCGTTTTGGTGCGATGATTTTGAACAATGTGAGCCGCTGGCTGCTGCTGTAGTGGCTCTTGCCAGAAGTGGTGCCGTTGTCGTCGTCGCTGTTGTTGTTGTTGTTGCTGTTGCTACTTCTACATCCGAAAAGTTTCGTGACGCTCCAACAACTCAAGACTCATTGAACTTACTCTGAAATCACGTGGAGTCATTCATAAACACAATTACGGCCATCTTCGCCAGTAACAGGGTGCTGCAGCAATATGCAATATGAGTTACAAATCTGTCAGTTTATCCTTTCATAATTTTTGTTTCCCTACAATTTGGCAGATATTTTATGAACGGAAATAAATTACCATAATACTACTAAAATATAATATCATATCTTTTAGGCCATTGCTATATTCTACAAAAACGTCGTTGGCATTGTTTAAAAAAAGGTGAGAGTAAAGGGTTTTACAAATAAATCAATAATTTTAGAGCTATTACTTTTTACCCTCACTCATGTAATGCCCTCTTTTATTCAGACTTAAAAGGCTTCTCGTAACAGAATATGGACACATAATGCTCATTTGATAAGCTGATGTAAAAGCAAATTCAAAGATTCCTACAGAACATTTTCCATGTAAGAACTGACATTTGTTTGTTCAATTGTTTGTTACATTTTTTTTCGATGGCGGCTCAAAAGCAAATTCGATTTGATATCAATTCAAAGAGCATACATGTTTGCCACGTGGACATACCTAAATGGATGGTGTTCCAAGATTCATTATGGCACCCTGTCAGTTGTTATAGGGTATCAGGACACGCTCTGGTGGCCAGATTTTCCCACGATGTTAAATCATGAATGAATTCCTCAGAAGACTCGAGCCAACAACTATAACAAGCATGGCACACACCATCATGTTCATCATAAGCAGAACAACATTGGTTACTTGCTTGGCTAGTTGCCCGCTTGGTTGACTGGCTGGTCGGTTGGTCGGTTGGTTGGTTGGTTGGATGAATGACTGGTTGCCTCTTGGTCCAACTCAATTAGGTGTAAAGTCGAAATAGTAGAACTAAGACGGTCTAATCTATTCGAGATGGACTAATGAGTGTGGATGCTCTTTCATTAGAAATCTCTACGCTATGTACGTACAATGGATCAGATATGATGAATGGTGCTCAAAGCTCACAACTCACCTTCGTGTCCATCAGTCCAAAGCTCCGGCTCTTACCAAGGAAATGAACCATTATACGAGTTGTCTTCAATATTTTTTCGTCAGTCTCAACGATGTGTAGATACTGAAGTGTCTTCATTTTAAATCTTGGGAGTTCTGGAGAAGCTTCCAGCCCCTGCCGACCACAAATTCCTTTTAACCTTTTCCAAGAAGATCAATCTCCTTGCGGTTGGCTTGAGAAGATTGACAAAATGGCAAATCGTGCCAAGATTGTTTCCCCGCTCCAAAAACACTCGATTGGTTTTGGATTGACTTTGAAGAAAAGAACTGTCGGAATATTGGTCACCGATAAGTGATTTACAAGTTTACAATCTTGAGATTGATCCGCACTTGGAAGTGTGGTTCACTGATCTGTCGGAGGTTCAAGAATTCCCGGGGAGTCATTAGAGCCTGCAAGGGTGAAATTTAAGGCGGCAAATTCCTGGTGTTTACGTTCCTGGAAGGCATTCACATTTTATGTCCCTCACTAGTTACCCAATTTCCTATTCGGGATCTTTATATCTCAGGTGGCAACCATTACCTCGGACGGACCATTGGTTCCAAAGAGTTGCAGCCTACCAATTGGCCATGAGTGCATAACTCTTACTTAGTCCGACAACAATTTGGGATTACTCAAGAGAGTCAGAGCAACCAAAAGCGCTGACTTCAAATAAATAGCCTGGATGGGCCTCCGCCCCAAATCAGCCGGCATTAAGAACTTGGCAATGAGGTGCGACCAGACAGGGCATGATGTGCTTTCCAGCGGTTTTGGTTCAGGGCAATTCCACAGAGATGGTTAGAATTGCTGTCATTTGACAATTGGCTTTGCAACACGTACCTAAATTGAGGAATATGGTCGTTTGGCTTAGATAAAACATTAGAAAACATATATGGTCCCAATTGCGAAAATCAGTTGGTTTGTCCAATTTTTTAATATTTATATTTAAGTGCCTGGTTTTCAAACAGAGACCTCTGTTTAATGTGGAAACTTAACTTTAAACCGCGTGACACCGTCCACTTGAATTAATCTGATATCTATTTTGTATTTAATCTTGCTCATCAAATAATGGAGAATGATGTTTCCCTTTAATTATGTCCGGTAAAACCTAGTAAATGATATTGCACTCTAAAAAGTTGAAAAGTTAGGGATGATACTTTGAGGAGCCTTCGTCAAAGCTCTTTGAACAGGACAATTGATAACAGTTCAATCAATTAGGTTGAAATTTGCAGGTAAGTTATGGCATTTACATATTTAAGTGAATAGACTATGTAAGCTTCATCGACCATTACAATGTTGCTATTGCAATGATTTCTTTCTTGGAAAACTCTGTCAAGCTCTTTGATGATTTGTGTGTCCAAAAGTCTGTTCGGGACTAACAAGCGAGCGAACAAGTAAATCTCTTCAGGGGTCCTGGGATTGTTGTCCTAACATCTTCCTTGGGCTTTCAAGGCACAATACACAACTTTGGACAAGTCACCCTAATCGGCCAAGGAAACTTGCGGATAAAAAAGCCGAAAAAGGACCCCGAATTAACGAAACGACCTGGGTCGTTTCAGAGCGGTTTCTAGTTCGTCGTGTGTCTGTGATAAGTGTGAAATGGGCTTTAGGGCTTGGAAGCGCCAATTATCTCGAGGGTGGCCTCCCAGTTTAAGGACCGACTCCTGACTTGTAAAGAGACGTGTTCGAACAAAACCTGACCGAAGAAAGGGCTTCCGAAAATGAAAAATACCACGAGCAATATGTTGTTGCAAACCTTCTTCAGGGATTGGATGCACGCGTGTGTTGATGGCTTTTGTCGCTTGATTGGCCCCGCCAAAAAAAGTGCGATTGCGATCGGGGCTCTCGATCAAATTGCTTTTCTGCACTGGTTATGTCAACGAGTTGACTGGCCAACCAACTGATAGCAAATACATCTTGATGGAAACTTGAATCCTTCCCAGGATCCAATTATGCTTATGCTTTTAAAAGGGGGATGGATAGCAATGGTGATTGAGGTCCATGTCATGTCGTACAAGGGTACAATTGAAGGTCGTCAGGGTTTCAAGTTTTTTAAACAAATAATAATTTTGAACATATACTCAAATAGCTCCCCCGAAGTCTTTTTCGAATACTTATTAACACTGAGGACATAAGACTTATTGCAAAGGTTGGGCAGTCATCATTTACTCATTATTATTCTTTCAGGAATTTTAAGTCAAAACCAATATCCATTAGTTGTCTTGATTTAAAAAAAAAATGTGTTTCAAATAACATCAATCTGTTAATGGTTGTAACTTTCGAAGAAAGTTAACATCCCAATCTGCTTGGACACAACCAGCCCTGGATGATTCAAACCAAGAAACCCAAAAGTTTGGTAAAGACCTTATTGCTACGGCACCTACCTTACCCCCAGGTTCGTTGGTTCGAATCCCGGACAGGACAAATCAGACCTATCTGTGGTGCTAATATGCAACAAAAGACATGGCATTTAAGGACCAAATTGGATGAACCACTTTTCAGAACATTGCTTGCAAGTTGTGTTGCGAATTTGGCCTGAAATGAGCAAAACGTTGCCATAGCCAATAGTCATCAATATGAGGAACCACTTCTCTTTATCTCGTACTTTTAAAAAGTGGATTGATTGTTGGAAATATCTGTTCGATTTACTTTGACAATATTCTGTAAAATATTTTGTAAGTCCAAGAAGTGATGTGGACCAATCGCATTCAAACATTTAATTGTAAAACTCTGTCAAAGGTTTTGTAATTCGTGTAGACTTAAAAATATGGAGACCCAAAGATAGATAGCTCACAGTTTCACGGTTTTAAATCTACATTGAGGTTACGTGAAGGAAAAGCTTGAAGTAGCGAAAAAACATGTTTTTGATTTTCAAATCATCACCAGAGGCAATAATTATGAATCCATTTGAGAGTTTTCAAGGTAATGTTGACTTTACTTGTCTCAAAGGGTTATACTTGCTCAACTTCACGCGATAAATGAGCTCATAACTGAACCTGAATCTGAACATTGGAACCAAATTCGGATTTAAAGATCAGACATGCATCTTTGTGCCCTTAAATGGTAGATAGTGGTTGTCTAGCCCCCGTTTGTAGCCAAATGAGTCAGATAACCATTTAGAAACAAAGCCAGACATGACCTCTTTTCAAAGCTGTCGAAATTGCACAAACAAATCATATCCCCATGATACGATTCAAGAGTGTCTTCCTCTGGCAGAAAAAGTCGAAAACAACAATTGTTGCTTTTAGATTCACATATTTCGAACCATTTCTAAAAAGAGTTATCCTTCAGAAGTATCATTTGGAAACATAAGTATTCGTTCAAATTGGTAAATCATAGAATAAGCGCACGAATTTACATACTTTTTCTATTCATTAAGAAGTCCAAAGGTGTCACCAAGTTCGTGGAGAGATGGATTGAATGTCGTTATTTTATATTTTACAAATCTTTCCTTGATAAGACAAGGTCGATTATCCTCGCCCTGCTTCCTCAGCTTCTTTTTGACCACCAGCCGGGTTAGCTCTCCCAGAATTGGTAACCCTTTTGCAAGAGATCCACTTCTTTGCGTCTTAGACGAATCAAAAACAATCCTCTTTGTCTTACAAAACTCTGGTGCAAGCCCTCTACCTTCTAAGCAATATCGATGCTCATTTCGACAATGAAGTACCAGACATGACTGGTTTTGGGTCTACTGTGATGGTGCAAAACGTCTGGTCAATCAGATGCAAATACGAACGAACGAACGAACGAACGCCTTGCTACTCGGAAAGATCGAGCACTTTGTCCTTTCAGATAATTGGCGCGTGTCTTTGATTGATGAACTTGTCCAAGTCATCAAATGATAATTTTATTTCACTCATCGAGAAGGCAAGTTTTGGCCATCTTGCAGTTTGCACTCACATGCTGGGTAAGTAATTGAATAAACACAAGAAGTGAAGTTTATTAGGATGGCTCTTATAATGTTTAACATGGTATGGGTAAAAGCTAGTTATTTTAACTGAACTCTCTGCAATTGTTAGTAGTGTAGAATAAGTTAAAAACATGCTTGTTTGAACACTTATAAATGTGAAAAAAGAACTTAGTTTCCATTGGTTGAAATCGGCACGGAAATGCTTCATGCGGACAAACCTTGTGAATTATCAAAAACATACTCTACTGTAAAGTACTCAGTTTAGCCTTATACAATAGTTATTGGTTGATGAGAGAAAAATCATCAATCGGCTGTGTATTAATTGTAGAATTTTCTGTCACTTCTTTTTTCCCTTACCACTCAAATGTTCAGAGTGAACTTTAAACCTTTGTTCGGTACAAATGGTTTTGGATTTCTCCAATGCAACCAAACATTCCTTGATTTGTTAGCCTTTCTTTCAAATTTCCTGCCATGTCTGTGCTGGGAACAGATTGTGACTTTTAAAGAATACCAGACTCGGAGAGAGCTACATAGTATTATCAGCATTAATTAATAGTATTCATGTGATAGCAAATGTCAAAACTGTTAATGTTTAATCTATCAGTTCGAGAGATCGACAAAGTTTCTGATCAGTGTGGCAGCCATCCCAAGAAGTGGCTCTAATCCCAAGCATATTGGCAAAGGAGTAATCTTACAAGCAAGATGTTCAAGGCTTGGCATGGCTTGTTAGGAACTGAAACTCAAATCGAATACAAAATAAAGTCGAACTTCGATTGAACGAATTTTAACCAAACGATATATTTAATGCTTACCAAATACTGAATGTAATTCATAGCAAGTTTCGATTTAACGATATGTTCTCCACTGACAGACATTATCGTTAAATCGAAGGTCGATTGCTCTTGTCAACAACTGAAGATGCAAATATTCAGGTACATTTTTTGTTCACAAATCAATACAAACTTGTTACTTTTCTTTTCCTAATATTTCAATATCAAGGATTAATACATATTCTTCAGATTTAGTATAAGGTAAGATCCCTGAGAAACTGGATAGAAGTAGAACCTACCCAAAGTTGGAAGGCGTAAAAAGTCGCCAAGTCTTTTCTGTGGGTGTTAGCATGGAAATTGCATTGAGACGAATAGGAACTGCAAATAATTCATTTGTCAATACTGGAGATTTTCAAAACCAATAGCCATTACCAAGCCCATAAAAAGGTGTTAAAACAAGCAAAAGCAGTAAGTGGATCTTCAAGCAAGCAAAAAAAATCGAAAGTTGAGGACTAAAATCGCGCAACCTCTTGGATCTTCAGTTTTTTTGGGCACGTTTTTCCAATTTTATTTGTTGTTAATTGTTCTTTGTCGTATTCATCATGGTGATTAACCCAAACAAGTCGACCATCGTGTAACATTACATTGCATGGGCTTAATAAAGAATGAATGAAAATGCCATTGAAACAGAGACTAATGAGGTTTATTACAAATATTTTTAAGCAATGAAATTCATTAATCTCGATTGACAATTTCACTTTGTTAATGGGTCGAGCTCTGTCATAAAAATCGTGATTACCTAACTATTTGCCACAAAATTGTGCAATAATAGCTTTACCCGGATTCTTTCCAGAGGTCCTTGCCGGATCCAAATATGTGCGATAGAGGGGCAAGAAAAACGGATTACGTATGCAATGCTTAAAGCTTGGTCAGAATTGACAGATCAATAATATACGCCCTACAAAGAAGGCTGAGAAGATCATTTTTTGAGCGGCAAAAATGAAAAAGAATGATGACGAATAAACTGATCATGCACTTGAGAGGGAAAACGTTACCTCTGGGTGGAGTTTGACGTGTTTACGGCTATGAGGCCACCGTCTTGTGGGCAATGAAGTTTGACCGTCAAATGGGATTGAAGCATTCGTAGATTGCAATATTAACCACGATGCCATGAGTAGATCTAGAAGAGGTTGTGACGAAATATTTCTCCATTGGTTTTCACATTGCATGATCAGCCATGTTTGTACATTTTTTATGACACTAAGCATAATTCTTTATTCAAACGAAGAGCCTCAAAATTGCTCTTACTTCAAATCGTGTTTTTTCAATGTTCATTTTTTTTTTATTTTTTGATGATTCTCGGGTTCTTAATCAATTCAAGGGAATCAAATTCTCTGTGAATCATATGACATCATAATCTATAAAAGATTTGGTGACATTAAGTGTTCGAATTTGCCGCCCTACACACCCTTGAACGAAATTTTGGTCTGGGATTGTTATCAAAACCGATTCAAATCTCGTTTAAACCTCAAAAGTGGGTCATCTAATGTATAGAATCGTCGAGGGAATTATACAACGTTGGTGTGCGATAAAAAAAAAAGGAGAATTTTCTGCGTTTTAAGAACTTTTCATCCACTTCATTCGCAAAAGCTGTTGCTTTGGGTTATAGTCCGTTACAGTCCATTTCATTCTCCTCTCCCTCCTCTCGGTGCGGACAAACAAACGGAGAAATCCAAGAGTACGCTCTTAACGATTACGATTTTAACAAGGTATTTTTCGTTAACCAACAAATTGCTGATCTATTCTAACACCATAAATACATCACCAATCCTCCTGAAAGACTTTTCAAATCTCAAAAGGTTAAAATTACGGATACTTTATAGATCCAAATAGTGATAAATAGAGCTGTATATATGGTATATTTGCAGCGTAACAGCGACTTTTCATCATCATCTTTTTCCATTTAACTGTGCTAAAAAAAGGCCAATAATAAGTAAAGAAAAAGTAATGCTTTAAAAGTTAGTCACCAAAAACTTGTGAAACTGTGCTTTTCTTAACATTATTTTGTTGGAATCGATGATTGTGGAGATGTTGGTGCGTTCTCAATCATACAAAAGCTCAAAAGCTGTTGTAAAATGATGATTGACATGTCAATTGCGGACACAAGGTCAATGAGTTAAGAAATGGTAGTTGGCTTGTTTATTACCAAGGTTTCCTACCTATTTATACCTATCACAGATAGACATAGAACAAGTGAGAGTAAGCGTGCCACACCAAAGGAGAATTAACACGTTTTCAGTTCAAGACAAGATTTGGAAACATCCCTTATACGCTTAAAAGTATCTAGTTGCCCTGTCTTAGAAGAGTACAATATTTAACCATTCAATCGATGAAAATTACAATGCATGGCTAAGGGTATCGGGGAGTAGAGTATGCCGGTCTTAGAATGGAGAGACAATAAGCAGTTGATTGTTCTCTTATTGACTGATTCTTGCCATCGATTATTAGCTAGGAAGGTTACTGGTTTCACACACATTACAAACAAGGGCTTGGAGTTGATAACTATTTGAAAAAGGGGTGACGTGGTATACGATTTTTTAACGCATAGTGAAACAAATGACGATTACTCCAGAGTACAAGGGTTCAAGGATTAAGGGTTGTTTGGTTTAATCTTTTTCCACTTTTTCGAAACATAGTATCAGCAAGTATCATTACATCCTTCTTTTCTTGATTTGAATAAAAGCTGACATAAGGCAAGCATTCCACTGGTTTGACAAAGGAAAATCAGGGTTAGATTTTGAGGCTAACTTACGGGTTTCCGTCATGCAATTAGTAATGTCATACGTCACAGAAGATATAAATTGATAACCCTAATTATCATGACGGGTTTCTCCCGTCGGTAGAAAATAAGTCGCTACATTTGAGACTGAACTTTTGGAGAAAACGAGGAGGAAATTTTTATACATTTTTTCTTTCCCTCGTTTAAAACAGAAGAAAAAAGTAACGGGAGGACCAAAAAACCGTTCCATTCCCGATAGCGTTACCTCTGCAGAGTTACCGGTAGCGCAAAAAGTAACTTATAACAAGTAATGATGTAACTCAAACCCTGGTAATTTGTGGTGGCTGTTGGCTAGATGATTGATTGTTGAAAGAGGGAGGTATGGGGTAGAAACACTAGAGGTCCTTGGTGGCATGAACTATCAATGAAAAAGTTTTTCATTGAAGATTCATTCATTTTCAAAAAGTAAAAAAAATATGATGTCTTAGGACATTTTCCTTAAAACTTTGAAAAGAATTTTAACCGTCGTGAGCAAACAATCTCATTACGAATTGTGTTCATTGGTGCAAGGTGAGCTCTAAATGTTCCGATTAGAGCACGTCTAACAAAAGTATATACACTGAGCTGAGAATGCAAATAGGCCTGTCAAAAAAGTGAAAAGATTATGTTATTTACCATTGACACATTTTTTGCTTAAGATCGCTCATCAGGTAGACCCGAAAATTCCAATCTTAATGAGCAGACATGATTCCAATTTTGATCATTTTTAGATCATCTGATGAAATCATTTTATATTTCATGAACCTTGATTACAAACGAAAGGTCAAGAAATCGAACCAAAATTTGTTTTGAAATCATCGTGAAAAGCTTCGGCTTTTTTCAGATCGGAATAGTCTACCTTTTGGCATACTGAAGACCCCCTTTACAGGAAAATGTATAATGTCCATCACTGCTTTTCGGATGTGGCACCTGTTATGACCAGTTTTAGTTGCTTGACCAATGATTCAATTTACTTGAGAAGTATTCCTCTACAACATAAACCAAGGGGTTTTTAGACTGAAAGAGCCTATCCGATACAAAGCGTTGAACCAATTTAGATAACTTTCCTCAATTCTAAACCTACAATACATTTCATTTCTTACAAAACAATAATGCTATAATGCTGCAATACTATCAAAAACCATCAGACAAATTTTAAGGGTTCCTCCTTTTTTAGGTTTTGTCCCTTTACTTCCGCCGTCCTCAAATTTTTGAAAAAAGGATGCTGAATAAAAGCCTTTGAATCGAATTTTGAAAAACCCGCCAACTATTGTCTCTTTATTTGTTGTCCTCTTCATTGCTGAGAATTACTTTTGGTTCGTTTGCTTGAATATTCCCGTGTCTGAGCACGGTTTTGAAACTGAGTGCCGAATGCCAGCTCTTGGATGAAAGCAGACATTTGTCCGTGTTTATCAAACACATGAATTAAATATATGCTCACTCGGCATTGGGAACAAGGATGCTCATTAAAGTCATCAAAATTCGAGACTTTTGCTCACTTGGAACGAAAAGCTCTGATAAACTAAAGAAAAGTTCCCTGAATGTTATACTCTCATTCTAGTCACTCATAGTTCTCCCTCATACTCGCTCCACCCCATCTCTCAGTCATTACTCTCAATAGTTTCATCTCTCTGTATATACGGGCAAGACGTAGAAACACTAGAGGTCCTTGGTTGCTAATTTGTGCCTCAGCTCAGTAATGAAAGCAAACCGATTTCTCCCACGCCATCCAGGAATGGTTTGACCTCCAGACAGATCAAATAGCCCCTGGATTGGGGCCAGTACGTCTAGATATTGATTGAGGGACCTTACTTTGGGTCCTGTTGCACAGGAAAACCCCCTCAGATCGATCTCATAGGCCAAGCTCAGGATCCACATCAACTCTAACATGAAGACTGTCCAGGCATTGATCAACTCGCGTAACCCCTAGGCTCTTGAAGACATCCCTTCATCGTTACCCCTATTACGTATACCATGTGTTACCATTTGCAGCCTTGGTTGGTCCTGTAAAGGGGGGTCTTCAGTATGCCAAAAAATAGACTAAGCCTCCTTACTTCACTTCACTGAAGGGATGGACTTCGTACAGAGAAGCTTTACCGACTTCACAATGTCTAATACTGTTTTCCATCATTAATTTTGCGACATTGTTTCAAGCCTTTAACAATCATTATCCCATCCAGGGTCCCAATCTTGACTCCTCAAAGCGTTGTGATGCAATACATTTTGGACAATAATGACAAGATTAAATGCCAATGCTCATAGAAAAATGTTGACACGAAGTATTCAAATGTTACTCGTTAGAATTGTTTGAAGCTAAAAACACAATTTCCTTACAGAAGTATGGTCTTGATGGGGCATAAACTATGAAATATTGGTCATCTAAATTTTAGTAAAAGTAATTTTAACAAATAAATTTAATTTACATTACAAGTAATGGTTGCGTAACAAATTACAATTCATGACCAAAATAATTGTAACTGTAATTCGTTTCTGTTATTGACGGACGACTAATACTCTATCCAGCAGAAGTAAGAGTAAAAAAATCACTGGAAAAAGGTTCTGTGAGACAGAGTTTTAGGCATCAAGAAATTCTTGAGCAAGCCGGAGTTTGATAAGTTAATTGAAAATCGGTATGCACAGTCAAGGTAAAGTTGACTTCTGGATGTAAGTTTGAATTGACAGTCTTTTCTTTTGTTTCCCTTGAGTGTTTCCACCATCTGGAGGGAAATAATACCTTGAGCTCTATTGTATCCACATCAAATCTCTTTTTCTTGTGGCTTTCAAATAATTGGTTTTCACCATTAGGCTATTAATGCATTGTTTAGGGGTGAAGGAATATTTTCAATTAACCTATCCCAAAAGCTAGCCCAAATGCTAGACAATGCTGAAAAAAGTGTTCGGACATCTCCCTCAACTTTGTTTTAAGAAGTCTACAAATGCCAGAAGGAAACCTTTGCACCACAAAGTATCACTATTGGGGTTTGTTTCTATTTAGAACTTGGAAGCACCAGCAACTATCCAGATGTATATCAGAGATTTCAGGATTACTGACTACATGCTTTGTACCTCTCTGGACATTTGAATTGAAATATTCCGGAGTGAGGGCTCAAAATGACGACAAAAACGCCATGGAACTTTACTGTTGGTTTTGGTAAACCACGAACTTTTAGAAATATGGACTGTGAACGAGCTTCCCGCCAAATCGGCCTGCTCTTTGTCATAGCAACTCTGAGGCACTTTTTATAAGCATATGTATTTGAAAAACAGTCGAATAAATCGCTTTGAGCCTAGTTGGCTTCTTGTATGTCAACTTGAATTGTGTGAGAGTTCCCAGTGAGTTCAAGTTCATGTTTAGCCAACTTTCATCCCCATTTCAGCTTCTCATAACGTCATACCCAATTCCCGAGGCTAGTCTGGTCAATCTTGGAGGATTGCACTCGCAGTAGAATTAAGGGTGACTAGGAATACGGCTCGTCAAAGTTTGGACTTGCAAGTTGCACTTTGAGTCAAAAATACCACTTTTCTAAGTCTGCACTTGAACTTCAAACTCATAAGCTCAAGTTCAAATCAAGAATACAACTTTTTCGGTCAGATGTACTTCAAGTAGGCGCATGTACTTAAAAGAGCACTTCAAGACCCAAGTACGATTTAAGAATACCAGCACGGCTGAAAGCAAGCTTTTGCTTACCCAGAACCTGAGAAATTACAGACTCATGAGGCAATTTATATGTATTAAGATGTAAACTCTAAAAAAGTAAGTTAATACATGTTAGCTTTGTGCCATTCAAAATCATCAGCGATCTATTAAGATTTTCAATCACATACTATAACCAGATTAGGGAAAAGAGGGAGAGCAACTTCCAGAGCATTAGTAACGAAATTACAGTTATTCGTTCCTTTTCTCGAAAAAGGAACTGTAATTGCATTACATTTTGAAATTTTGTAATTGTAACGACCCAAAATCTATAAGAATTACTCGTTACTCGTTTTTTTTCACCTACCAGAATGGCCTTCAATTTTTCGTTTATCTCGTGACAGCTGAAGAACCTTAAAGCTCAACAGGAGTTGCCATTTTTAGTAATTCCACCTAGCAAATTTTGATCAAAGAAAGTCAGGGTTGAAAATTGTGTTTGCTCTTAACCGCTCTGAAGGTGTTATTGGTTTTGAATCTTGTTGCATTTGCTACTTTAGGGTTAACATCTTCTCAAGCAAATTCCGTTAGACTCAAGCACGGAAAATGTCTCCTTGGCTTGAATATGATGCTTTAAATTTCCAAATCTTCTCCTCACTTCACTTCAATGAAGGGATGGACTTCTTACAGAGAAGCTTTACCGACTTCACAATATCTAATACCGTTTTCCATCATGAAAGTAATTGTAGAACGAGTAGGGCCATTACATTTTTTTTGAGTGATGGTTGTGTAACGAATTTCTATTTTTGACTAATGTAACTGTTACTGTAATTCGTTCCTTTTATTGAGGAACGACTAATGCCCTGGCACTTCAAGGAATTATATTTCGATTGAAAAGATCTTTGATGGACCAAAAAGAGCCAAAGATGTGTTGTGCAAATTATTGTGTCATCCCTCACTGAGACCCTTTGGCACCCAATAAGTCATAGATTGAGTCGTTAAATTCTACGGATAACTCAAGAAACTTATGAAACTCTTAAATGAGTTGGCTTTAACCAGATACAACAAAATATTGAAACAAATCCCTCTATCCAAATCACTTGTCCAGTGACACACAAAAAAAACCAAAAAGAGGGTAGTTGCATGAAAATTCAAAGCTCCGTCGTAAAACAACTATAGGCTTTATTTTCAGTCCTTTTCCAGACGTCTTGGGCAATTCAAAATGGAGATCTTGACTATCAAGAATTTCGTAAGAATATCAGTCCTGAGAGAGAACCGATTGCAAATCAGTCATGTGTTAATTCAACCAGCAATGAGCTAATGCATCTTCACTTCCACTGATTTTAAGTTATCAACCATTGCATAAAGGATGGCACAAGGTATGTTGGTCAAGAACTAACCACACTAGAAATAAGTGACTTAGAGGATTGTACCGAGGCTTGCCAGGTCTCTGATGATTGTGATCATGCCACGTATTACTCCGATTCCGAAAGATGTATTCCGATTACTTATCAGTACTGGGAGTGTTTTCCGAGCATTTCAAGCCGAAAGTTTCACAATTCTTCCAAAACTCACTAGTCCAGAAATATTTGATCCATCACCGACTTTGAGTTTGTATATCAGGCTAGTTCGTTAGGATTTAAGTTAGAATTTTGCATTTTTCTCATGTACGATACTGCTCATGACAATCATTGCTGATTATACATTCAACACTTCCAGTTTCTTCTTTTTCAGTACCTAATTGTTCTATAGATACTTCTGATTTTCTTGGGATGGATGGAATTAACATAGGCAAAATGCTGAACGTTCAAACATTAAAAGATTGTCAAGCTCATTGCCGCAGGAATTGCAAGTGTTTTGGTGCGACTTGGACCAAACTTTGGGGTCATCCCAAAGCTGTCGATACATGTTGGCTCAAAGGCTTTTTTCCTATGGGAATGGAAGCATTCTTGATGTATGGCATGGCTGTACCCCCGATACTGTCCCTCAGGTGAGTTTAAAATGAACACATCGACCAATCAACGAGACACGTAACACGCCTTTGGCTTATCACAAAATTCTAGAAATATGGACTGTGAACAAGCTTCTGGCCAAATTGGCCTGCTCTTGGTCACAGCAACTTGGAGTAACCTTTTGAAGTAAATCAACAAAATAAGAGATGTAGAGATGTCTGCAATGAAAGGTAGGTCATTCTTATGTTACTTACTTGCAAAGTGGTTCGTTACAAAGTTATGTTGTCAAAAGCTTATGTAGCTGACCAAGAGCAAGCGGAAAACTCCAATTTTATGAAGTGTTTACAAAATAAATTTGGACAAATATCCTCAGTTCCCTAAGCATAGATTTAGGCTCAAATTTGGTCAAGTTCATCTATTCAATGAGATCTTATAGTCTTATGACGTGCTTATTTAGAATAAAGTGAACGGTTTGGGAGACAAGAAATGTTTGATTTCGCTTGTTGTCCATGCACCACTGGAAATCCGTGGGCTTATATGCGAGTCAATTGACAACCATAAATTCAGTCAAAGTCAACATTAAGGGTGCTGACATATTTCAAAAGTTAATTAAAGAAATCAATCATTCATTGGCTCTGTGCCGAACATTCCTGACTTGTCAAACTCCGGCTTGCTCAAAAATTTCGTAAGGCCTAACACTCTTTCTCACGGAACCTTGTTCCGCCGATTTTTGGGGGTTAAATAGAAATCGGCACACCAAAAAGGAATAAATTGGCACACGCTTGTCAACACAACAAAAAGTAAAAAAGAAGCATATCAAAACTATGAAGTGGCACACCATAACTCTGAAGTGGCACACCATAACTATAAATTGGCACCCAAAAAGGGGCATACAATAAAGTGTTTGTAGCACACCAAAAATAGAAACTGGCACATCGACTTTATAAAAGTACACACAAAGAGAAAAAATGGCACACCAAGAAAATAGAAAAAAAAAAAATAAGCACACGGAAAAGGTTTTAAAGCACATCATACATAAAATTGGTATACCAAAGAAGAAAAAGGCCACATCAAATAACAAAAAGGCACACCAAAAAGTAACAAGACACCCTGAAAAATAAAGCAAGAAATCAATGATTTATAAGCGCTTTGGTTGTTGGGACACCCAGCAAGCAATACTAGGCAAAGTTCCGATGTGTTCTCTAATGGACCTGAAATTGAGTGCTCTCAAACAACTAAGTAGGGCATGGTCAAGTTGGTGCCAGTGAAAGAAAGCGGTAGATGAGGTAACAACATTAAAGGGCACAATGTTGTCTTTGTCAGGGCAATATACAATCTTTTTCAAGGCAGATATGCATAAAGGGAAAGCTTAGAGCTTATAGCTAACGAACAATATGGAAGCATATCCACTTCACATAACTGAAAATGTGTATGCTGAATTAAACTGGTGAAAAAGAAGAAGATCCATCATGATTAAGGTTTGCATTGGTCAAATATTGACCTTCACCAAACCTAGGGCGTCATTTCTACATATTTATCCTCAACCATCAACTCAACAGCTACTATTCATGAAAAGGATCAGTTGTCTTCTTTATCCCTCTCAAGGGATGGATAATTTGTTGATTGCTTCTGAAGTCTCCTCTCTCCCTCCCTGCTATCCCACTTCAAAGATGTCCGGGGAATTGCAACACCTCCGCATCAAGATTGAAGTAACTCTCAGGAACGCCAAGCTGTAGTTAGGTTATGAAGCCTGACTCTGCTTGCAACACAACACATGAAATGACATTATCTAGTGTCTTGCAAAATAGTTTTCAGCAAAAGATCCTGCCAATCATCTCTGAAACAGAACCTAGCAATATAGGCTTCCGCCAATTTCTTTTAACTAATTATCGACAGCCCTGAAGACTTGCACGATCTTCTGGGAAAATCCCTGAGCAACCCCGTAAGTCTTTAGCGGGGCGACTATATCTAGCCAGGTGGAATTTCGGACTAACTTTTACTGAACCTTGATTCTACCCTTTCTGAGTTGTTGAAAATTGCATCATAATTTGAGTAATTTTTTCTCGTACTCGTACTCGTAATCAGTCATTTTTCACATGGATCAATGTGGCAACGCCAGGTTTCCATTTATTACCAAATGGGTAATGAAAACAGTCCCAGCCGAGTATGTCACCTAAATGCAATATGCATTTTAATTTTAATGTAGAATATCTTTATTACGTGTCATCACAGGAAGAAAAGAAAACAGGTCAAAAAAAAGAAAAATGGACAAGAATATTTATTTGGGCACCAAAATATGTGAAAAATATGTTTTATGTAAAAACATTTTGGGTCTTACTTTAGGCATAAATAATGAGTTCCAAACAGCTCTTTTTCAAGGCTTGTTTAATGATATATATTTATGAGGCACTAAATTCTCAGACAGTCTTCAATCATTGGGTAAACGGAACACACCGCTTATTCTCACAGTCTCACACTTGGTTGCCTACTACTTAGTCTTGAAGCTAAAATGATGAGGACAGACCCATCGATTTAATGAACCTGGTTATGGTCCTTTTGCCCATATGCCTTGAAAACAAGTAATGATAGGATTTAGAACACCTTCAAAGTTCTCACCAGGGCACTTATGACCTTTGAATGTTCTTTGAAAAGACTCTCACTCCTTGCAAACCGATTTAGTTGTTTTCAGAGTCAAGTGCACTAAAAGGTCATGAATTTGTTTGCTCTGCTTTTCATAGGTAAACATCTCTCAATTTTTTCAAAGGTGGAATAATTTGCAAAATTTGCATCTACGTGGTTGTTTCTTTTCAGGCATCTATTGCAGAGAATCTTGGGCCATCCAGAAAGGAGAACCTGCTTTTCTTGAATTCGGTAAGGAGCCTGATTTTGCGTTGTTTGACAAAATTATAACTAAGCAACATGAATCAACTTTGTTACTAACAAAACAAGGTTATGCTCCAATTTTGTCGCATTTGTTACACTCCTCCTCAAGCACACCTCGTCCAAAAATCAACAAATGAAGCAATGTTTTGCATTTCCATTGCCTTGGCAAACATCTTGCCAAATAATCGAACTTTTGGTCAAAAAATTGCATTATTTCATGAGTAACGGTTGTGTAACGAATTACTCTTCATGGCCACAATATTTGTGACGGTAATCTGTTTCTATTCTTGAGGAACGACCAAAGCCCTGCGGATCATTGTAACAAAATAACATATTTATTCACTAGTCACTAATCATTGTGTCGAAGATGGGATTTCTTACATTGGCACCGAATTAGAAGCGTTAGCCAATATTCAACCAGAGGTGTGCCATGAAGCCTGTCAAGTCAATCCTTGGTGTGACCATGCTTCTTACACAATCAGCACAAACCAATGCTCCTTGAAAGCGAACAATACCGGACGAACTGAAAATCCAGACTTCCTGTCCATTCCAAAACATTGCAGTAAGTTGTTGAAAATCATTACAAAACACATATTTAGTTGTAACAATTAGCTTGCCATCCCAAGAAAGTATGTGGGTGATGGCAAGCAAAAAAGTTCCAGAAGAAAAGAACTTACTTGATCAGGTAGATCACAGCCTTTAGCCTCACTTCTCGCACTATTTCATTGGAAACTTCAAAAATGACACCGAATGAGCCTCTTATAATTACGTTTAACTAGTGGTCAAGAGTAAAGTAGGTTGGCTTACAATGGGGACTTGTGGCCGGAGTAAGCGTACTTAACTTTTCCGCAAGAAGATTGCATGAACTCAGAGTACCAAGGCAACTTTTTAACGAGCATCTTCCAGCCTGAATGGATCAAGGTGCGTTTTAATATCATTGCATCGCGTCTAAATAGCCAACCTCTTGACAATCATTTTGGTTACTCAATAGTTTGGACAAAGCGACACAGTGGACTCCTTGATCCAGTAAAATAATAACTAAGAACAAAGTACTTAATAACAAAATTATATTTATTTGTGCAGCAACATTTAAGCTTATGCCGTAGGCTTGAATTGGATTCCATGTTTTGAAAATAACGTGGCAGTCGCAACACAAAGTGGTAGCGCATTGTGAAATTTCAATTTTGGTTCTCAAAAGTTTTGAGTTAGCCTGGGTCGACTTTGCCCTGAGTCAGGTTGTACACCAAGCAAGCTGCCTTGAAACCGGCCTTATTGTGTTGCGAGAGTGTTTGAGAAGATCATGAAGTCCAAACTTGTTGAATTTCTTGAGGTCTATAAAGTTCTTTCTCCTAGCCAACACGGGTTCCGAGCACATTTTAGCATGCTTACCCAACTGATTGAGCATTTAGAGCAGGTCATTGAGGGACTGGAAAGGCACGAGTCAGTTGATGTCGTCTGTCTTGATTTTGCCAAGGCCTTTGATACAGTAGATGGTCTTTTGTTGAATAGACTTCATGACATTGGGATCCAAGGCAAGGTTCTCAATTGGATAAGAAGCTTCATTTAGGATAGGAAGCAAATTGTTAAGGTGGAGGGACCCCTTAGTGACATACATGATGTCAAGTCAGGTGTTCCCCAGGGTTCCATCTCAAGGTCCCTCCTTTTTATAATATTTGTCCCGCTTCAAAAGCTTAGTGTTACTGCCAGTCTCTCTTATTATGCTGACGATACAAAGTAAGTTCTGGTAGGAATGGCCAAGATTACACTAGCCTTGCAAAGGACCTAGAAATAATCTATTCTTGGGTTACTAAGAGTAATATGGCCCTGATAATATGGCTCAATGACCTTCGGGTCCACTCCTTTGAATACTCAACTCATAGGTAATGGAGGTATCATCTATGAAAGATTTAGGTGTAGCCCTCCAAAATAACGGAAAGTTCGATGAGCATATCCAGTTGAAAGTGGGTAAAGCTTTTCAAATGTGTTGTTGGATACATCGCACGTTTAGGTCCAGAGATAGCATCACGATGCTAACTCTGTACAAGTCGATTGTCCAGATACAGCGTGAATATGCTTCACATATTTGGGCTCCAATGAGTTCAGCAGATTCGAACAAGTCCAAAGATATTTCACTAGGAACATCACAGGAATGAGAGAGCTCTCGTATTGGGAGAGAGTAGAAAAGTTGGGACTGTACAAAGTACAGAGAAGGAACGAAAGGTATCTGATACTTTACGTCTTCAAAAGCATCCATGAGCTTTGTCCCAACCCAGGGTTTAGAGTCAATTCTAGTGACCGTAGAGGCTTAATGTGCATTTTCAGAGCACCTTCAAGCCCTCTAGAATCCAGGTTAGTTCGAACAATGAAGTCCACATCTCCTTTCTCGGGATCCTTCATTGCTTAATTTGCCAATATTCTAATATTCGTAGGGAATACATAGGCCTTATTGATCCGTTAGCATCTTTCAAGTCAGACTTGGGCAAATTTTTAGATAGCATTCCAGATCAACCCTACATTTAAGGACTAGCTCGGTCTGCCAACTCAAATTCGTTGGTAAACCAGGTATCATATAAAGATTGAAAGGTAAAAAATAGAAAAATTATAACCTTTCATTTTAATAGTACCCAAACCAAAAAAAAGTATATTGTAATTTTTCTTGACTTTTAGAATTGAGTAAATATTGATGTATTGGTTACATGCAACGACTTAATTGTGCTAAGAAGTTTTCATAATAGCCCTAGATTATCAAGCCCTTTATCAAAGGTCGAGTTACTAATTGGCATTGGAAAAGATGCTGATGTGAAAACAATAATGTGAATGCAATACATTAGAATGAAATTACAATTAGAAATGAAAACTTGAATGTGGATGTACACTAAGCCAAGGATTTTGATAATTGTTTAGTGTATGTTAATCATAACAATATATTGCTGATGCACGCTCCACATTTCAAACCCATGACATTTCAGTTCCTAATTGCTCAATTGAAGCTGCTGACTTTTGGGGAAATGATGTCGGAAACGTGAATGATGTCCCATCCCTCGAAGAATGCCAAATTCACTGCCGTGCCAACCCTGATTGTATTGGTGCTGCATGGACCAAACCTTGGGCAATAGGGCTTAGTCCAAATGGTTGCTGGATGAAACGGCTGTTTCGTTTAGGGGAAGAAATGTACCTAGGACGCTCTGTGGCTATTTTACGGTTTTGTCCTGATGGTAAGTTCTACCTTATGCTCGCCATAATTGATACACCTAAACCCGACCATCTTCCAGCCATGATCCAACCCAATGGTTGGTATCAATACCAAAACAAGTACTACAAATTCATTGCACTGAACAATACTTTCGAGAGTGCCAGTGAGGCTTGCCGAGACATGGAAGCCCAATTGGTAACTGTGGATTCACGAGAGGAATACTTGTTTATCCGGTCCATGGCATTTGCGTTGAGCCATCACAGTCCCGATGAATTTCACGGCAGCTTTCGATTAGGTATGGAAGCAGTGTTTCGGAATTCCGGGTGAAAGATTTCACGAGCTTTGTTGTAGTTGTTAAGTATATGTTGTCCAATACGGAGAGCCAAACAGATATATACACAATAGTGCTTGTGTGCCCTAGCATCCAAATACACACTCTTTTTTACACCCAGTACTTACACTAATATTCATGTCATGTCTCCCCTTTTGTATTAATGCTAACTAGAAATTGATTTTGTAGTCCAAAAATAGATGCCACTTGTTTAGAAAACATGATATCTTTGAGAGTCTTCAAAATGGAAATTGTCAGAGTAGAAGTTGTCAAAAATAACTCTTAAGGGGACATGACATATTTCAAATTTAAGCTACAAAAGTACCTCAACACGCAGAAATTATAATCGGGATTTATCTGATCTTAGAAATACGAGCTGGGCTTCACAACTTGAATTTGTTTCCAGAAATTCTTGGGAAAAGTTATTTGTCATAAAAAAAAGATTTAAATTTGAAGCTATTTCTCGTTCTGATTTGATTATTGATATATATTGACTTGATCAATATGATTCTTGTCCACTCTAGGGTTATACAAGAACAACTCCAAATGGGCTTGGATCAATGGTTTAAATGTGGGATTATTTGAAGATTTCTTTTGGTGTTCATCTCAACCAGACAACAACGAAGCAGAGGTCCATGCCAAGTTTTGGGAGGGCGATGGTTTTTGCGTCATTGATGATGTCCCATCAATGGAAGAAAACTTCATTTGCGCCGCTCCAGGTATGCCTAAATTCTCACTGTCTATGATAGTAATGGTTCAGGAAATTATTGCAATTGTATTCCAGTTTGTGATCCACATGTTGTGAACAATGCTCAACTTGGAACGTCAGACACAGGCAATCTTTTGAAGAGGTACATTGTTGGTTCTTTGGGATCAATTGGGGAGTGTGTTTGTGTCTGTGAATACTAGCTGATTGTACTAATTAACAGATAAGGAATGACAATAAGGCATCAATTGTTTAATCCTTTCAAAATTGGGGTTGGTTTCGAATTTATTAAAAATTAGTTTAAGGCAGTTATGTCTTAGAAAAGAATCTTTGACCGCAAACATGTATTTGACATTGGTAATATCATAATTAATGGTCGGAAAAATAGTTTGTTTTTTCGGTCAAAATAATGGGGTACCCAAACGTGATTTCGGGAGCGCAAATTTTGAAATGCGACAGTACTATATTTTACCCAGTCGCATTTCAAAATGCGCGTTCACGAAACTATCTGATACACGCAGTAGGTGCAACAAGGTAAAAATCGCATCTCAAAATATGCACTCACAAAACCACGTGGTAGTGCCCCATTGCTTTTCAGTTATGAAAGTCGGCCAAAATAAGTTCCGAAAACGTAAAAACAAGTTACAAAAAAGTGAAAAAAAGGTTGTTTTTTTTGTTCAGTTATGTAAGTATAATGGTGGTTTTTAGGGTTAAAATTGCTTGATCATTATTTTTCAAGATGTTCTTGCTCTTTGGATTGAGTCTTGCCTTAAAATCAGTAAAACATTAATTTTTTATGAAGACTCCTCAATGAAAATCTTCATTTCCCTTAAAAGGAAGTATTGAAAAACACAACATTAGATTATAAATGATCCAATTTTAGTCGACAGGAAATTGGTAGCCCCCTGACTTTTGGCCATTTAAAGACTGACTCTTGTAACCTCAGATCTTTGCCCCTGGTCTGGTCTGTAGGAAAGAGATTCGGCGTTCTTGCATAAAGTTCTCTACTCACCAATGGTTTGAGGATGGACATCAAGAGGCTCACCCTGTTCCCTCGGCCTCTTGTTAGTCATCAGTAGGTTGTTGGTTTTGGTTCTGACCTCAACATTGCGCTTACTTACATTTTCGAACATTATTTTGGCGACAAACGATGGGAGGGTTACCAATCGCCAGCAGGCAATAGAAGCTAGATCTACGTAGAAGACTAGTCGTCTAGTTAGATCACTTTTCATATGCCCCTATGTGCTCAACAGTTCCTCTTAATGAAAGCTGGGAGGATCTCTGTCAGACAAATCATTGAGCGGGGACAAACAATGTCACCCAAGGTGGACCTACACTTTCTTCATTGATTTCGCGGAAATTTCCCCTAAAATGTAGCCAAATTCCTAGAATTCTTCCCAAACTTCTCGCTTTTAGGTTATTTTATGGTTAAAATTTATGAAAAAAGTTTTTGGCCCAAAAATGACCAAAATAGTTGAAAATATATGGTGAGAGGTAAATGCATGTTTTTATCTTTCCGGAGTAATTGGATGGAAGGTAAGAATTAATCTGCAATAAAGCAAGCATGAAGAAAGATGAAACTGAAGGCCTTTCAAGCTGCCTTAGCAGCCGAAAACACCAACCACTATTGTTTTATGTATGTTGCACCGAAACATTTTAGAATGAAGGATTCGTGTTCTTGGGGATGCTTTTGGCGTTGAAACAACTTTGGTTGTCGAGTGTGCTCGTGTTAAACATAAGTCCATGTGGCAAGTGCTTATTTTTCTGGTTTGTAGGAACGACGTCTATCATCTGCTTGATTGCTTAAAGGTTTTTATTTTCGCCATCAGTCGGCTGCTACTTAAAGAACCCATTGATAATCCTACGTATGCGATAACTGATAAGCCAATTAGAAGGAAAATTTAAGCTTAAAGTAAAACGGTGGAACCCGCTTATATTGTCGCCCTCGGAACCGAGCTAAATTGACGATATAGCCGGATGCTCTCTATCAGGTGCATCCTGATTACAAACCAAGAAGAAGGCAGCCAAAAAGGGTGCCTCGGATCTGATGCGCATGGACTTTCCATTTCCCAAGAGGGGAACCTCAAGGTTATGTAAGAAGAATATACTCGAAGCATATGTACAGGTATGGATAGTTAGAGTTGAAGACACAATTCTTTATTAATTCTATTTCCTTTTCAGACGTCACAATGCACATGCATTGAAAAGCCGTATAATTCCAAGAGCTGCTTCCGTCGAGTAGTTTAAGCTTCTCCACTTTATATGCAGGATATATGTTTAATTGCATGTTGTAAAGAATGTCCTAATTAAAAGAATGCGTTGCCGTTTGACTATATATCGATTTATGCCTATTCTACTGGGAAATACGCTTTGCTTCAATAACCAGCGAGTATCACAATCCTTTAACAATTACAAATCTGCAATGTCCATTTCATAACCAGTCTGAAAATAATTTTGAATTGGCCGAATATGACCTTGTTAATAAAATTGTGTTTCCGAAAAGGGTGAATTATGCCTATAATGTTTGAGGTGTTTTTTTTTGTTTTTAATGGCTGCATGAATGAACGGGTAGGAGACAAACAAGGTCGTTAAATACTGCCTATTGAACGATTTCAACTTGACGTCATCAGCTTCAGAAACAACTGCCATCTGTCGTTCAAAGAAGTGCTATCTTGCCAAAGTGGCTTGTTTAAGAATCCAAATTTGACCCAATAAAGGCCCTTATTTGGCGGATTGCTAATGACATCCCATGAAAGCAATGTCTTTTTGGGCATTAGGTGACTTGGGTCACTAATTAAATGTAAGATTTTGATAGAATTGGCCCAAACGACAAAAATGCATTACTATTTGAAAAGGCGAAATCGGCCCAATCGGCCCTTTATTTGGTAGAGGCTAAATCACAAAGCGCCCTCTGAAGATTTTTTTTATCTACTTCGGCTTAGCATTCAGAAATTTTAGCATTTTTGTTTTGTTTGGGTTTTCACGGGCTTAACTAACCGCCAAAAGGAATGTAATCCCTGGTACCATTAAAACAAAAGATCATGATTCGTCTAAATATCAGCAATTTAACTTTATGCAATATTTGGTCTACCAACAAATTTGAATGCCAAATTCAACCCCCTTTTTGTTTTGAGAAAGTCACTTGCACTTGCGCTTCGCCTGCCGTCATGGGCTTTATCCAACAAAAATCAAAATCATGTAGTAAAAAAAAGCGCTCTTAGCAATGACAATAATGAAATATCAATTTCTTGCAACCAACGCCGACCCAAAACAATTTATTCACAATTAGTTTAGGTGGGACTTTGTCGAAAGACTTGGCAAACTCTAGTTACATCGTCACAACTATTCCTTATCTTGTAAAACATGTCACAAACATTATCGATGTGTGTTATATCTCCAGTGAAACAAGATCGTTTTGCTCGAAAGCTGTATTATCATCATTAGTTTTGACCACCAGATCCTTTTCCACAACGGATTTCAGACGACCATATTTGCGACAATTCGGGCAATCTTCCTCACATTTTCCAAGGAAAGATCGAACATCGACGCCTGGATACGTGCGACTTCTAAATTCATTTAATCTCTCAGGACATCGTCATCTTCATCGGTATTCGAGTCATCGGTATTTGGCACCAGAGCTCGGGACAAGGCGTCGGGTATGAAGTGAGTGTGGGCACAGTTCCAATCAAAGTAAGCTTGAATCGAGAAAGACGAGGCCTATAAATCAATATTCCAGCGTTCTCTATCGAATTCAACATTTGATCATTGAAGATAGACCACAATGGTTTGTGATCAGTCACTACAGTGAAATGATCGAGGCCCGTCAAGTACATTTTACATTTCTTGATGGCCCAATATATGGCTAATGCCTAAAATTCAATAATGGCATATCTGCTCTCTGCATCTTTGAAGAAGCGAGAACCACATTGAAGTAAACACCATGCCCCATCAAGAAGTGGTAAAAGAGCGAAACCTAAACCTTTTAACTTCGAGGCATCCGTTTGAAGAATAGCATCTGCACCTAGCTGAAACATGCCAAGTACAGGAGGAGATGTGAGTGCAGCTTTAACCGACTCGAAAGCCACGGAATGCTCAGGGAACCAAATGAAAACGTTTTTGGCCTTTAAAAGGCCACGAAGAGGCTCAGCCGAAACTGATATTTGACTAGTAAACTGACCGAATTGATTTATTAACCCCATGAAATAACGCAAATCACGTCGATCAAGGGAGTTTGGGGAAAAGACGGATCGCATTTAACTTTTCGGGGTCGGCCTCAATGGAGTTTTCACGATAAAGGGAAAACCAGAAAATCGATCTGAATAAAACAGGTAATCCTTGTCGCCAAAAGAGAAAAATTCATCCGACACCATTTCAAAAGGTGTCGAGGGGTTATTGAATTGAGGTATGCGTTTCCCCTAGAAATTCAACGAAGTCAGTAAAACTTCGGTTTTGCGCAGACACGGGGGAGGATGTCGTTATAACAGGGATGAACCAATTCCGGGATTCAAATATTCCAGTAATCAGATCTCAAAGAGTGCAGACGTGCGAAATCAAGCTCTCCATTTTAAACTGAGACATCCTGAGCCAAGAAACAGCAAAATGAAAAAAGCAACTCGGAGTAGCAAGAAATCGCCTAGTAAGTTTACGAGTATGTTGGACGAAATCCTTGCACCTCGAAAGGAATCAAAAGTTCTATCGGTGGAGATGGGAGAAACCCCGACAAAAACCAAGGAGGAAGCAATCCAGTGCCTTCAAGAACTGGAATTACTTGCCAAGGACTTTGGTGAGGAAAAGACCAAAAAGGCAATGTCTGTTGTTGTTTGACTGTTGAAGACGTCTTTGATGATGTTGAAGCAAATAGAAGAGACGTCCGAGAGGGTTGACTTATTGGAAAAACAACAAGAGATAAGAAAAGCAAGAAACAAAATTGTGATCAAGGGCCTTAAATCTGGGGATACGAAAGAGTTGTCCGAAGTGATGAATGATGTTGGTTATGAGCGTCCAATCAAGTACTCCAAGCCTTTCTTGGCAAAGAGTCCTGGTGAAAAGACGAAAGTCAAAGATCCAGTCAGGGCCGTTTCGTCGGTGGAGTTCCACAACGAGAGGGATAAAAAAGAGTTCTTCGTGGAGGGTTGGCCAAAAAGGGGCTACATGTTGGTGATTACATACCAGCGTGCTTTGCCAAGGACCGTCTTCGTCTCGGCACAGAGGCGTACAATTTGAGGAGGGAGGCTCCTGGTACCAGAACAAAGCTGGTATTGGGGTTTCGTGGACCATTGCTCCTGATCAGAGAGAAGGGCGAATCGACTTATTCAAAGAAAGTATAAAGTTTTGTTCCCTTGTGCTGGTCATTATCCTTCTTTTGTCCGTGGAATTTTTAGTTTCCATAAGCATGTCTTCCGACAAATATCCATTAATCTCAAATCTTGCTGCCAAGAATCCACAAATTTTGCTGACTCTTCAATGTGAAATCTCTATTTTTACTTGTGGTCACGTTGAAATGAAGCTAGAAAGAGCCGTTTTAAACACCCTGTCAAAACCGTTTATGATTTATCCATTCTTTTTCTCCAATTTTTCACCTCAGAGCAACACACTGAAAAAAGTGGTGTCAATGTCTAAGTAACAAAAAATTGCGAGACCTTCAATTTGGATGGGATGTATTTATACTTGAGCAGAATTGGGTTTAGACGATGGTGATCTGAGCGGGGTAATCAGATATTAAATTTCAAAGATTTAGGATACGTAAAAACTTTAAAGAGCATGAACTTGGCATGGCTAGTGTCTCTAAATGTGAGGTCTATTATTGCCAATGAAGAAAAGATCAGAGACCTTGTTCTTGAACAAGCACCAGAGATTTTGGCTATGCAGGAAATGTTGCAATTCTCTAGGATTCAAATGAAATTCAATGGATACGACTTGATAGGAATTGAACGAACAGATGGGAGACGGGAAGGTGGAGTGGGATTTTTGATTAAATCATACCACAAATATAGCCAATCTAAAAACCTTGAACTAATGGATGAAGATTGTGAGGTAATAGGAATTGAATTAGGAAAAAGAGTCTTCCTCTCTGTGTACATACCACCACATGCTGACTTTAATCGAGCTTTCCACAAACTAAATGATATTTTAGTAAACACTGGAGGAAAATCAGTCTTTTTTTGTGGAGATCCGAACATTTATTTGCTGAAAACATCTAAGACTCTTACAGGCCTCATTGGACTGTTAGGAAAGTTTAGTTTATCACCCCTGATCAATGATGCGACAAGGATTATTGCACACTCCCGCACTTTAGTAGACAATATTTTCACTAACTGTTACGAGATTTATTGCAAGTCAAAGACTGGGTGTTAGATATGGAAAACCCCAAGCACGCATTCAGCAATTTTGAGACAACGTTTTCTCAGACATTTGATATAGCTTGTCCAATAGTAAAAAGACGATGTAATAAACGGAACACAAAACAAAATGCTTGGATGACATTGGGACTGATGACGTCACGAAAACAGAAAGATCCTATTACACAACTACATAAACTATAAAAGAAATTCAGAAAACATCCTAATATAGAGTCAAAAAACGCCTATGATAGTTATGCTAAATTATATTACAAGCTAATGCGGTTAGCCAAAGAGATACATTGGAAGAACTTTTTTAAAGTGAATCAAAAAAAATTGAAGACCCTCTGGAAGGGTGCAAATGAACTAATGGGTAACACGACAAAGTCACAGACAGTTTCTTTTAATCTCAAATCAAACAAAGAAGACCAAATCACATCTGATCCAAAAGAAGTTGGGACAATATTCAATAACTATTTTGCAAACATAGGTTTAACTTTAAACGGAAATTTTCCCTCTCATAACGCAGAGCTCATGGGCGGGTTAGGACCCAAAAAGTCGAGAAACTTTTATTTCAAATGGGTAAAATGTAAAGAAATAAAGGCAGTGATAAATGAGCTCAAGTCGAAAAACAGTTCAGGAATGGACGGTCTATCAAACCGAATTCTAAAACATATAGCTACAGCTTTAATAGTGCCGTTGGCGAGGTTAGGGAACATCTCTTTTGTGTCCGGATACATACCAACAGAATGGAAAAGTGCAAAAGTCATTCCACTTTTTAAATCAGGTGACAAATCACTACCTGGTAACTATCGTCCTATAAGTCTTTTGCCAAGTTTCTCCAAGGTTTTAGAGAAAATTGTTCAAAAACAAAATGCATAACTTTTTAGAAGTAGTGGTTCTCCTTTACCCTAAACAGTTTGGTTTTAGAAAGCAACATAACATTATGCATGCAGTTCAAAAATTTCTACAAAATATTTCGGCTAATCTCTGCGACAAAATGGCACTAACAATATTTCTGGACCTTAAAAAAGCTTTTGATTGCGTTGATCATGGAATATTGATAAAATAAACTGGAGTATTACGGATTCCGCGGTAGGTCCATAGTTTGGTTCCAAAACTGCCTTTCTGAGAGGTACCAGTATGTCGAGGTAAATAATGTTAGGTCCTTCAAACTGAAAGTCAAATGTGGGGTTCCGAACAACGAGGGGAATAATTTCAACCCTCCAGACATCGATCTAACCAGAATTAAATTCCCCCAAACAATTGTGGTTGGTCCCCCCCCATAGCCACTCGAAGTACAGTCCGACGTGACCTTCGGCCTCCTGCGCGGGGCAATCATTTTATTACTAATGCTGTCAGACTGTATAATGCTCTTCCCGTTGAATCTCGTACTGTACAAAAAATTAGCTCTTTCAAGCCCGTCATCAATCAGTCACTGCCCAGTTATCCCGTGATATGTTGTTTCCATTTTCATGCACTAGTCACTAATCCAAGCCTGATATGTGTACCAAAGATGACCTCACCTTAAAAGTACTTGTACTTATAAATACATTCAAATTAAATCAAATCAGAGATTATCTCTTACAGAAGTACTCTATTGCTCCTTGCAAACTCAAGAATTGCTATGTATGCCAACAAATCACAACAAATAATTTGTTGAAGGAGCCACTTTCCAGACGTCTGTTCTCTCCGAACGAACGCAACTTTTAAAAAAATTACTTAACGTGAAAGGGAAACACATTTTAGTGATGGACCATTTCAGCAGCTTGCCCTTGATGTTGAGGATGAGAGCCAACATGACGGATGCTGCATGGGTGAAGTTGGGAAATTGGTTCCTCCGGAGTCATTGTTGTCGTCTGTTGTCCTTAGTCTCGGTCCATGACACGCCCATAAAACATGGCAATTAAACGTACGTTTGTTAGTTTGCCTTTTCAATTCAAGTTTTTCCGATTACTTGTTTTCTGCTGAACCAGAAAGATAGAGAAGGGGGAGTGAAGTGGATTATGAAAAAACTGTGTAAAAAACATGAAAGCCTGCTGTACGGCCAAGGCGAGGGGGAGTGAAGTGGATTATGAAAAAACTGTGTAAAAAACATGAAAGCGAGTGTGCTTAGGCGCGCAATATAATCATAATGATCAGCGCCACAAATCCCGAAACACGGAATAATTTTCAATCCCCATCAATTATTTATCAAGCTCTTTCTACTTTCAAGACTTCATTCTGTAACGTTACACATTGCAGACATGTTCCTCTACCTCTACCAGCTCTTTTTTTGGGGTAAGTCTTCAACTCGGTAACGATGTCAAACAACAATGGTTATTACTAGGGATCGGAAAGATATTTTTGGGGGGGATGGGATTAAGACTGAAGCTATTTGGCCATTTTGGGGCAAAAAAGCTTCTTCAAACGAATTCTAACCATAGAATAACCTAAAACCGAGTATTATCGGGGAAATTGAAGGGTTTTTTTGTCATGTCTAGGTGAACTTTAGGAGAAATGCCGGTTGGAGAGAAATTCAGGGCTACTTTGGCCATGTCTGATATTGTTCGTCCCCCTCAAAGATTCGTTAGACCTTGAACCTTAAGCTTCCCTTAAGAAGAGCTAGTGGACACCTACAGCAGTGCAACACTGCAAATGATTTAATTTTAGTCTAAAGGCGATTTGCAACCCTCCCACCGTTTTCAACAAAACAAAGATCAAAAATGCCAATGAGCACAGTTTTGATAACAAAACCAAAACTAAAAGCCTGCTGAAAATCGGCAAGAGGCCGAGGGAAGTGGGTGAGCATTTAGGTGTCCATTAGGTGTTCATGGAAGAACGTCGAATCCCTTTATTACAGACCAGCAGACCGAGGGCAAAGACTTGGGATTGCAGGAGGAGTTTTCTGCAAAGGGCTAAAAGTCAAGGGTTACGAATCTGCATTTAATTAAAGTTGGATTACTCATGGCAAGGTGTTAGATTTTTCAACAATCCATTTTGATGAAAATATGATCAAACAATTCTTGGAGGATGGGGGAAGGATTTTCAGAAGTGACTCTTAGTTTCTTGCCAACTTGTACAGTACGTTCCATATGGTGGCTTCTATGCACTATTTTTCTAAAAACTGAAGGATAAGAACGTTTACTTTCATCTCGTATTTCTTATGCTTCAATTTTTAACAAATTCCATTTATTTTGGTCATATCTGCCTAAGAATGCAGGCATTAATGGGCATTGAAAGGTAACTTAAGGTGTATTTTATTTCTTTCTAGGTAGCATAAAAAAAAATCAAGCCATTTTTGTCCTAAAAATACATCCTAAAACATGAATAACCAAACAAAAAAGCATTTTACCCTTTTATAACATATTTTAACCTTTGCTACTTATTTTGGCTGATATTCACAATCTTAAAAACTGTTTTGACCAAAATCACAACTATTTTTCAGATCCCTACTATGCAACCCCAACCATTTTTTTATGTCACATCGGTATTAATTCCAGTTCCTGTTATGAACAATGGCGTGTCCCCAAAAGACAAGGACACATTTCAAATGATCTTCATCATGCCAACCCAAACATAATTCCAGATTTTGAGTGTCTTAAAGAAACTTTGTCCCTAAAGAACAACGATGGTTCTAGATATTTGATTTCAAAATGTTTTAAGCCCTGGCATTAATGCTGGCAATTATTGCTCAAGATTCTTTTAGATGGTTGCACCAAATGGACCTGGCAAAGTAATTTGCCCTTTAGGGTGATTTGGGTTATTCAGAAGCACACCATGAAGTTTCTAGAAGCTTGTCCATTAGCTGCAAAACTGTCAAAATAATGTTTGTTGACGACCTTGCATTCGGACAAGGCAAGTACGAAAAAAATGAAAATAAGATACTTGCTCTTTTCAGTTTGTCCAATATGAATATGCTCAGCAAAGTCCAAAGCCAACTTTGGAACTTGGAAATTTATTTTTTGTTCACTAGTGATTCAAAACATACTTTTCGAGCAGCCGTGGAGCACAGAGCCATAGAATACCTAATGAATTAGTACTTTATGACAGAGCCAAGGAATGACATTTCTATAAGCAGCGGTGAATTCGCTTTCCGTAGATAGAAGTAAAAATTGCAGAAAATCATTTAATATGGTCCCAACAATGACTTAAAGTTTCGGTTTCGGTTTCGTTGATCTGGCGTGTCACGGAATATCCATCTGATTATTAGAGACGTTATTATCATTCGCGTTTTTTCTTAATTATCGAATGGCTTGTTCAAATAACCATATGAAAAATGCATGCTGAACAACAAGGGCCCAACTTTTTAGTTAATCTAAAGGGTCGTGCAATAACTTTGGAGAAATGAGTTGCGACCATAGGTTAAGGGATATACTCATTACATTACAACAGCAACCTGCAATAAATGACATTTCTGATAACTTGAAAGAGCCAGCTGGGCTAAAAAGGATTATTTGTGGTTAAGGAGTTAATATAGTTCCTTGATTTCGAGATGACATGTATGTAAGATATGTATTTGGTGATTATTTCATCACAAATTAATCATAAATACCTTCACGAACAAATCTTCAAAGTTAAGAGCACTTCAGGTTACCATAGCACTGCAATCAGTATAATGGAAAGTAGGGCTGACCGAATGGGTCTCACTCTAACAGAACCAATATTTGTGGATGCTAAAGAAATAATATCAAAATGGATACTGTATCAATGATTCTTGAGTAACCTTGCAAGTAAAGACAAAATCAATAAAATTGCCTGTTTCTTACTCATTGTGGCCCATGCAGTGATTCAATCTCCTTGAACTTGTCTTTTGTCTATGATCATACTGTCAAATACGAGTTAAATTTTACATTCTCCCCTTAAGATATTGGTGTGAAAATACAGTGCCTTTTGATAGAATTGTAAAAAACAACTGCACCATTATAAATTCGGCATCAAATGGCCTTATTTGTCCTTTGACCTTTGCAAAAGCATGGTCCGGATTTTCTCAATTTTTCGCGTGTGGATCGGTCTGTGTATGTTCTTTATATGTTGCAAAGACCAAAATTGGATCTCTATGGATTTAGATTTGGCAAAGACTATTTTCACATCTTAGAGGTGCTATCACGCAACCTTTTACATCAATGAAGTCTCAAAACTGAATGTCAAGCCATTGAAAATTCAATGCATACACATTTATTCATCAAATTTTCACGACATTTAAGATCTCTCATGTTAACCAAAACTGTTGTGCTATTAACATGGCTTTTCAGATGCTGCGAATTTATTGTTAGTGATTTGGCTTGTCTGATACACACATATTCATTCACACAGAGATTGGCATTACAAAAACGAAAATAACAACATATATCTGTTGTATTTGCAATCGAATGATCGGCAATTTCATAATATAAAAATTTTTTAGAAGGTGCATGGGGATGAAGAAATTTCATTTGCACTGAGGTTCCACTTCTGGAGTGCAAGCACACCACCAATTCCCAAGGGCTGCAAATAAAAAGGAGCTTCTATCAGTCCTTGATTTCCCGAAATTGGCAATCATTCCATTGTCAAACTTTTAGATATGTGTGGCAATCATTTTCGACAATCGCAAAATTTCCTCCCACGTAAAAGGAAATAAGAAAACAACAACATACATTGTCGACACCATCCCAGGAGAACCTTGTCAAACAGTTCTGAACTCAATTTAGACATGAGGTCACGTATGGCGTTGCACCAAGGCAAGAGTGAACCACAGAAAAACATATTTGGTCGTTGGAGAAATTTTAGTGGTAATGGATCTAATGAAAATCAAGTAAAAAAGACTTGGAGACTTGGGAATACCATGGAAGATATTTAGTATAGACTGGCTAATTGAAGCATAAAAATCCGTATTAAGAATACAATTACAAAAAGGAATGCCAAACCTAATACCTAATTGTAATGAAGTTGATTTTATGGCAGTTTTTGAGACTTAAAGAAAGCTTTGAGGGTAAGAGCCAGCCACCACTTCCCGAGAAATCCACATGAAATAATTTAATCCTCATGAATTTCCTATTAATTTTTATTTGTTCTGGATCTCACCATTTGCAATAAAGGAATGGAACATATCTGCACATAAAACTGACAATAAAAACAACTTATTACTCATTAAGCTCTTATGAATATCTTCAAATAAAAATGCCGTGCAAATTTGATGAATAAATGTGTATGCATTGAATTTTCAATGGCTTGACATTCAGTTTTGAGACTTCATTGATGTAAAAGGTTGCGTGATAGCACCTCTAAGATGTGAAAATAGTCTTTGCCAAATCTAAATCCATAGAGATCCAATTTTGGTATTTGCAACATATAAAGAACATACACAGACCAATCCACACGCGAAAAATTGAGAAAATCCGGACCATGCTTTTGCAAAGGTCAAAGGACAAATAAGGCTATTTGATGCCGAATTTATAATGGTGCAGTCGTTTTTTTACAATTCTGTCAAAAGGCCATTGTCCCAGGAGTATTTTGATTTAAAATTCATCAGAATTGGATAACTGCAGCCGGAGTTATGGCTGTTCAAACACCGATGGCCAAGTGGTTTGGCCCAAAATGGATATGGCCCTAGAATAACCCCTGGGTGGTTTAAGCACCTGAAACTTGTTAAGTGCCGTTTTTTTATGTTAACAAATCGGTTTGCCAAGAATTAGCAAAATCGGAGATGACTTGCCGTGATTTCGTCAAAAAGTGTACCCACTTGACATGGAATGCCTCATCTGTAGTTTTTTTTCTTTTGCGGCCTCCCTCACCGCTACTGGAAATTCCTTTCCCAGCAGTTCAAGACGAAAAACCTATTCATTTTAATTGGCTTTTATATTCATATATTATTTGATCGACCAACGAATTAGAGTTGGTGGATCTGGCCAGCCCTTGAATATAGGGCTGACCAGGAATTTTAGTCAAACGCTTTGAAAAGCTAGTCAAAACCTGACTTATATACTGCTACTGGATCAACGCCTACATAATCCTTCGAATATTAGAGGGAAGCAAGTTAAACAATGGAGGAGCCCGAGAAAGAAGAGAAGTGAACTTCATTGTTTGAACTAGGCTGGATTCTCAAAGGCTTGAAGGAGCTCACAAAAATTTACATTAAGCATCGACGGTCACTACAATTGACCCTATATCCTGGTTTGGGACAAAGCTCATGAATACTAATGAAAATGACCAATATCAGATAAATTTTTTACCTTCTCTGAATGCTGTACAATCCCAAGATGAGAGCTCTCTCATCCTTCCAATGATTCTGGTAAAACATATTTGGGCCTGCTCGACCTTTTGCAAACCTGTTGAGCTAATTGGGGCCCAAATGGAACCAAATGGAACTCAAAACGAACTTTGATTCATTCAGGCGGGAAGATACTCGACAAAAATGTAAATTATCGACCAATCTCATTAACGTCGAATGTCTCCAAAGTTATGGAAAAGCTTTGTTTGTTCGTTTGTTCGGAGTCAGATGACAAGCTCTCTCGCTTGGCCTGCCATCTGAGGATGGGTGTCCATATTAAGGGATATTCCCGCTTCATCGTCACAGCCAACATTAATCATTACCTCCTCACCCTCAGGAATGAACGCAGGTTCTCCCATTCAAGCTCTTAAAGGCAGCAACTCATGCTGTAATTAAATGCCACAAAGAAGCTTGGACTCGGTTTGCAAATTGGTGAGCGGATGATCTGCCAATATTGTACCCCATCTAGCATATATGAAAAAGTTGGTTAAGACAAAGACTCTTGAATACCTTGACTTTAAAGGTAGCATTACTGGCCAACAGCATGGTCTTCGTGCTCACTTTAGCATTGTGATACTTTTTTTTTTGGTTTGGTTTTTCACGGGCTTTTCTAACCGCTACAGGGAATGTAATCCCCGGTACTATTAAAATGAAAGGTTATAATTCGTCTATTTATTACCTTTCAATTTTTATATGATATTTGGTCTACCAAAGAATTTGAGTTGGCAGACCGAGCTAGTCCTTGAATGTAGGGTTGATCTGGTATGCTATCTAAAAATTTGTCCAAGTCTGACTTAAAAGATGCTACCGGATCAACAAGGACTGTCATTAAAAACTCAGCAGTGGGTCATCTCATGTATAGAATCGTCGATGAGAGACTTGCAGCAAGTTATGCAAAGCTGGTGCACGATCTAAAAAAAGGAGAATTTTATGCGGTTTAATAGCCTTTCATCCATTTCAAACCGTTGCTTTGAGCGTTATAGGGGCCGAAGGTTGCACGACGAAAATCGCTTCCCGCACAAAATTTGTCGAAATTGAGAACCTTGGTCTGTTTTAATGCAGGTATTTGGGAGACCCAGCATCCAAGAACCAAGCCATGAACATGGAGCAAGTTGTACCAGTCTTAGTTCAGGGATGCCACTTATGAATTTGCCTACGGCTTACCTGGGTAGCCACGCCAAGCTCAATACATACGATTTCTGATGCGATTGGTTGCACTTTGATATGACTTTTTTTTAGTTTCAGCTAAAATATGTCTTCATTCTTTTTTAATGTTTTTGTTCAGAGCATTGAGGTTGATTTCAACGATCAAATAGCCAACTACTTGTGGAGGTATACTCATAGGTTTTCCATTGGAGACAAGTCTGGAGAGTTGCTGAACCATCTGATTATTTTCTAAAACAAAGACAAGTTCCTATCCGCCTTTCCAAAGGCTAATAGCAATGTGCATATTCCACTATCCTCCGTAATATTCCTCGCCCCATCCCTATTCCCAAAATACTCTCCTATTCAAATGTAGCTGCCCAACCCATTTCCCAAACCCAAACATCCCCATTAGCTAAACAAAACATAGCTTTATAATATGATATTTCGTACGTAAAAGAAAATTAATATTGCAAACTAGGGTCAGACCAAAAATGTTTTGACATAAAACATATTTTAGACATATTATGGGATTTTGGGGCTCAAAAAATATTCTTGTCCATTTTTCTTTTTTTTGACCTGTGTTCTTTTCTTCTTGTGATGATACGTAGTAAAGAGAAGGATAACTTCTGAGAAAAAGGACTTCATTCAGTTATGCATCAAATAGGACACAAATCTATTCATTAAGTGAGAAAAAGAGCCCCTGGCAATAACACTAAACTCTCGAAGAGAATCAATTGTATACTGTACCATTACTTCGGAATCACTTAAAGAGTGTCATAATGTCAAGCATTATAATAAAGAAGATTTAATTTCTTGTCAAAAAATTACATAAGCTTAATGGATCATCCAGTATATGCAATTGGTTTCCTAGAATTTGGCAACAGAAAAAGGCAATAAACAGGACTAACTTTTTTGCGATTCATCGCCTTTATTCGTTCATTCCCGACATATTTTTTTTTCGCTTTTTTCTCGACTTTTTCGCACTTGCTATTTTTTGAACTCTTTCAACTTTTTCGCATATTTTCCAAACTTTTCTCATTTTTTCCAAACTAACAAAAATGTTCGGCCAAAATAGCAACTTGCATTTTTCCAAGGTCTACCAATCAGGAGCCACCATGGACATGACAAAAATCTGCTTCTTAGGCATAGCAGGTTCAAATATCGGTGTTTGGAGACATTATAATGCAATATTCCTCTCCATCTATGCGTTGCTTGATATGGAAGGTAAAATCAGCAACCACCACCCTCGAACGTGTTGTTGCTTATGTTTTGGAAAGTTTATTCGCAAATATCTGTGTAAATTTGTTTTATATAAGGCCATATTTGTCTACAAGTTTTGGCCGGCCCTAGTTTTTATGCTAGGAAAAATAAACGGGACAGAAAAAGCAAACTGAAACGTTTTTGGTTAACATAAAATCAACATATTTGGGTTGTTTGAATCACCATAAAAATGACATATTTGGGCCAAACATCCAACATATTTTGTCGGAGCCTATAGATAACCCTTGGCGCAGCCTCCCATGAGTATTTTTTTGACCCATCAGTAGCAAATAAGTCATTACATTTGAGAAAGAACTTTTAAAAAAAGCAGGGGAGGAAACGATTACACATTTTTTCTCACCCTTGTATAAAACAAAAGAAGAAAGTAGCGTTAATGGGACGACTAAAAAATCCGTTCCATTACCAATGCCGTTACTTTTGCAGGAAAGTAACTCGTCCCGTTAGCGTAACTCAAAAAGTAACGCCGGTACTCAAACCCCGATTAACTCTTATAGTCAAAAATTGTTTTTTTAGGGGTGCTAGGTCGGAAAATTGGCCCTAGCCTGCCAAAAAAGCTCAAGAAAAGATGGTCAACCTTATGAGCGTATTGTTGATGACTTCATTTCTTCATTGTTGCATGGCCATTTGATGGTTGTTGACTAGATGATTTATTGTTGATAGTGGGAGGTATATATTCACGGAGAAAAGAAATTGTTAAGAGTATTGAGGGAAGGTACAGAATGAGCATTGAAGAAATATGGATGCCGAAAATGAGAATGCAACTTTCATGAACTTTTTTAGTTAATCAGAGTTTTTCCCAACAAATGAGAAACAGTCGCAAATGTTGATGACTTTGTTCCCAATACCGAGTGAGCTTATGATTAATTCATATGTTTAATAAGCAGGGCAAATGTCTGCTTTTGTCCAAGAGCTGGTTTTCGGCACTTAGCTTTAAAACCGCGCTCAGACGTGGGAACAACATTCAAGCACAGAAACTAATTGCATGAAACAAGTATTGCTCATTTCCAGGACTTGGCGGATGCCAAAATGCCATTGAAATTGTGCCAGAACAAGTCAGATGAGGTACATCTGCATAAAATATTTCATTGAATTAATTGCTTTGATCACTTCACTGCAAGCCTGCAACGTTTTGCCGAATCTGAAAAAATGATAGAATAGTTGTGATAAAGCTTCCCACTTATTTCGTGGATATTTGCGATTTTTGGTAGGAATTTGGATTTAGAGTTTTAGCATCATAAAATTTCACTTGTTGGGTTTGCTAATATTCAGAACTTAAAAGCACTGACAACTATTCAGATGTACACCAGAGACGTCAGAATTACTGCCTACATCTTAGTACTTCTCGGTGCATTTGAATTGAAGTATTTCAGAGCGGGGGCTCAAACTGACGAAAAAATTGGACATCGAATTTTAGTGTTGGTTTTGGTAAACATAAGTTTTTTTGTCGTACAACGTATTCATCCGAGTTAATACCAGATTAGATTATACAAAATATTGAAATTGTTTTGTAAGATTTTGCAAGCCAGAAAATCACAAAATGATTTTGGAAATTTTCATTAAAACTTGATAACGCATTTGAACCACCCCGTGTGTTTAATGGATTCTATGCTTTGATTGCCACAAAATAATTGGGACTTGATGACATTTGACAAACAATGAAACAGTATTCATATCCATGAACTTGGTGCCTTTATGATTGCCATTATCTTCTGGTCATGCTCGTGTATATCAACAGATTCGAAAAATAATGCATTTGAGTTGGATAGAAGCAATGCAAATTCTCACCTTTGTTTCAATGGGTAAGATTTTTTTCTATGGAATTCCTGTATTATCATTTTCTTTCTTTTGTGGACTGCCTTACCGTTTCTGGGAATAAAATCCCCAGAGGTTTACGGTGAAAAGCTGACACTTGTTATCTAGTTTTTATTCATATATCTTAAATTCAGTTCAATGCCGTCTTTTCCTGAGAGAAGTCGCATGATTTGTTGCTCCTGATCTTGACAGAACGGCCGGTCTAAAACACTAAGATTGTATTTTTCATTTAAGGAGTATTTCGTTTTTTTTTTATTGTTTGGTCTATTCATTTCCAGTACTTGTAAATGCATTAGGCTAACTAGCTTGGTCAGCCAAGAGTAGGTCATCGCAGTCGACCAACTAGTCTCTCTTTCTCTCTCCTCTGTTGTTAGCCTCAATCTAGCTCCACCACCTATTTTCTTCTCTTTTTCTGTCCCCAGGGATACTTTCTCTTCCTTGGTTTCCACCCAGCACGCGTGTGCTGTTTACTTACTATAACTAGTACTCAGTCGCGCTGGTTTCTCACTTGCCTACCTTTCCTTTTGCATCTCTGTCTTCTGCTTTTTCTTCTTCGCCTTCTTATTCCCTCTTGTCCATTTCTAATGGTTTTTCTCGAGCGGTTGAAGAAAGAAGGTTCCAGAATATTTCTCCATATTTTGGTCAGATCTCCAGTTTCTTTATTTTGCGTTTCGTCTGTCAATATTTTTATCCCAATTCTAGGTTATTTCATGCATTTTTTGGTTTAATAACGTCGTTCTTATTATAATCACAAATGGGAAGTACTATGAGTCATTTGTAAGGTGGTCGGGGTAGTATGTGATTCAACAAATCGATATTGCCCATGATTGTTGGTTGAGTCAAATTTGGGGGCTCAAACTGTCCGTGCAAGTTAGCAAAACTTTTCTTTGGAAAAGTTCGACAAATCCGGTGTCTATAGTTGCTCGATTTGGAAACGCAAAATTCTCATGATTAGAGGTCGGATCCGAATTGCACTACGGAGATCTGAGAAGTTTTGACTCCCAATCGGGTACAATCTCATTCTCAAGGACTTGTCTGATTCGACAACTTTGATTTGTCGGTGGATCAAATGAGGAAATGACTAAA
>NC_081442.1:11673924-11676965 GCF_007210705.1 Tigriopus californicus
CTCAAGGACTTGTCTGATTCGACAACTTTGATTTGTCGGTGGATCAAATGAGGAAATGACTAAAAGTTTGCCAATATCAACTTGCAAAGCACTGATTAAAAACACTATTCATTACGCCTTAGGTTGTCTTTTACACGTGAAGTCAAAGTCCCAAGTTCACGTCTTGTACCTGAATGAGTACCAAACACTTCTTTTACATGGCTCGATTAATACTATAGGTTTATGATGAAGAAAATTCTTAGACGGTCTTCAATAACTGGGGAAACAAAACACACCACTTGTTTTGGTCGCACTGTTGGTTGACAACTACTTATTTTTGAAGTTAAAATGACGAAAACAAACCCATTGATTAATGGCCCTGGCTATGGTCGTTTTGCCAATATGGATTGAAAACAAGTAATGATAGGATTTAGAACACCTTCAAAGTTCTCACCAGGGCTTTTTTGTATTTTTGAACTGTCTAGAAACGACTCTCACAACTTGAAAGACCGGTTTAGTTGCTTTCAGAGTCAGGCTCATTCACAGATCATGAATCTTTTTGCTCTGCTTTTCTTAGGTAAACCTCTCTCAATTTTTTCGAAGGTGGAATAGTTAGAAAAATTTGCATTCTAAGTTCTGTCTCTTCTTTCTAGGCATCTATTTCAGAGAATCTTGGGCCATCCAGAAAGGAGAACCTGCTTTTCTTGAATTTGGTAAGGAGCCTGATTTTGTATTGTTTGACACAATTACAACTAAGCAAGCCCTGAATCAACTATGTTACTAACAAAACAAGGTTTTGCTGTAATTTCATCTCAATGTCTCACTCTTTATCAAGTACAACTCGTTTCCAAATTAACGAATGAAACACTGTTTTCAATTCCCATTGGCTTGCTAAATAACCGAAATTTTGGGGAAAAAGAGTAGCGTAATTGCATGGTTTGGACGAGAAACGGTTGTGTAATGAGTTACTCTTCTTGGCCAAATTAATTGTAACCGTGATCAATTCTTTTTATTAAGAAACGGCTAACGCCCTAAGAATAATATAAAAACAGAACTTACTTCTCCGTAGTCACTAATCATTGTGTCGAGGACGGGATTTCTTACACTGGCACTGAATTAGAAGCGTTAGCCAATGTTCAAATAGAGGCGTGCCATGAAGCCTGTCAAGCCAATCCTCGGTGTGACCATGCTTCTTACACAATCAGCACAAACCAATGCTCCTTGAAAGCGAACAATACCGGACGAACCGAAGATCCAGACTACCTGTCCATTCCAAAACATTGCAGTAAGTTGCTAAAAATCATTACAAAAAAACATATTTGGTTGTCACACCTGGCCTGCCTTGCCAAGTAAGTGTGTGGGTGATGGCGTGCAAAAAAGTTCTAGAAGAAAAGAAGTTACTTGATCAGGTAGATCACAGCCTTCATCTCACTTCTCGCACTAATTTATTGGAAACTTCAAAAATGACGCTGAAGCAATCTCTAATAATAACTTTTAACTTCTGACCAAGAGTAAAGTAAGCTGGCTTACAGTACTTTTGACCCGAGTACTTCATTTTTCAGCAGGGATAATGCATTAACTCTGAGTATATAGACAACCTTTTTATCAAGCGTCTTCCCGCCTGAATGGATCAAAGTTCGTTCTAATGTCTTTGCATTGTGTATAAATGACCAACCTCTTGACAATTATTTTGGATAAGAAGGTTTCGTACTTCGTATCTAGGTATAAACAATTACATTCAATGGCAGTCTTTTATTCATTTCGACATGGTTTTCATCTTGACCTTGGTCTCTATGGGGTTTTATAAACTGATCAAAGGACATGGAGTGATGCCCGAGCAATTCGACCCCACGGAAGCTCGATAGTTCGGACAAAGCGATCCAGTGGACTCCTTGATCCAGTAAAATAATAACTAAGAACAAAGTACTTAATAACAAAATTATATTTATTTGTGCAGCAACGTTTAAGCTTATACCGTAGGCTTTAATGGATTCCATTTTTTGAAAATAACGTGGCAGTCGCAACACAAAGAGGCAGCGCATTGTGTAATTTCAATTTTGGTTCTCAAAAATTTTAGGTTAGCCTGGGTCGACTTGTCCTGAGTCGGGTTGTACACCAAGCCAGCTGCCTTGAAACTGATTGTGGGTTTTTTTCTGGTATTATAAATCTATTTGTATTTTTCTTGCCTTTTAGAATTGAGGAAATATTGATGTATTGGTTACATGCAACGAGTTAATTGTGCTAAGAAGTATTCATAATAACCCTAGATTATCAAGCCCTTTATCAAAGGTCGAGTTACTAATTGGCAATGGAAAAGATGCTGATGTAAAAACAATGATGTTAATGCAATACATTAAAATCCTTGCCTTAGTGTACATCCACATTCAAAGTTTTGCATTCTAATTATTGTTTAGTTTATGTTAATCATAACAATATATTGTTGATGCACGCTCCACATTTCAAACCCATGACATTTCAGTTCCTAATTGCTCAATTGAAGCTGCTGACTTTTGGGGAAATGATATCGGAAACGCGAATGATGTCCCATCCCTCGAAGAATGCCAAATTCATTGCCGTGCCAAACCTGATTGTATTGGTGCTGCATGGACCAAACCTTGGGCAATAGGGCTTAGTCCAAATAGTTGCTGGATGAAACGGCTGTTTCGTTTAGGGGAAGAAATGTACCTAGGACGCTCTATGGCTATTTTACGGTTTTGTCCTGATGGTAAGTTCTACCTTATGCTCGCCATAATTGATACACCCAAACCCGACCATTTTCCAGCCATGATCCAACCCAATGGTTGGTATCAATATCAAAACAAGTACTACAAATTCATTGCACAGAGGAATACTTTCGAGAGTGCCAGTGAGGCTTGCCGAGACATGGAAGCCCAATTGGTAACTGTGGATTCACAAGAGGAATACATGTTCATCCGGTCCATGGCATTTGCGTTGAGCCACCACCGTCCCAATGNAATGTGTAAATGTAAATTGATATCAGTGACTAGAATATAACACTTTCTAATTTTAAAAACCTAATCTTGTGGACAATTGGTTTCTCT
>NC_081442.1:11676996-11677533 GCF_007210705.1 Tigriopus californicus
CGTGTGAATACTAGCTGATTGTACTTTGACACTTTAGCAATTAACAGATAACATAATGATGATAACACAATTCAAGGTATCCAAGAACATTTTTTGATACCGTCTAAATTGCGGTTAGTTTCAAATGCATCAAAAACATCTTATTACAGTTATGATTTAGAAATGAATCTTTGACTGCAAACATGCATTCAACAATTGCAATGTCTAATCTGGTCTAAAGAGCAAAAGAAGCTTACCTAAACGGAAGAGTAACCCACTAGCGGTGTGTTTCGTCTTTGCAGTAACTGGAAAAGTAAAACACACTGGAGGAAAAATTCCTTGTACGCTGAACACGGAGCTTGCTTATCTACCACTTTTTGGAAAAGTATGAAGTTAACCAAGGCAGCTAACACTCTTGATAATGGCAATGAAGACGAAATCAAACCTAGTTTGTTTTCCCATCCGTTTAGGTATAGCTATTTATTCAATTGCGGGGACATTCTTTGCGTGGAGTGTATAAAAGTGGGTCTTGAAGAAAGTCGACAAGGTCAAGAAGAC
>NC_081442.1:11677569-11709212 GCF_007210705.1 Tigriopus californicus
GCCAGAGTAGAAGGTGTCAAAATTGTAATTAGGATTTATCTGACCTTAGAAACACCAATTGGACTTTAAAACTTGAATTTGTTTCGTAAAATTCTCGGAAAATTTTTCGTTTAAACCATACCGATTTAGATTTGGAGCCATATCTAGATATTTCTCGTTTGATAATTAATTTAACCAAAAATGGTGAAAACGATCGGTGTCCACTCTAGGGCTATACAAGAACAACTCCAAATGGACTTGGAGCAATGGTACAACTGTGGGATTATCGGAAGATTTCTTTTGGTGTTCATCTCAACCAGATAACATCGAAACAGAGGTCCATGCCAAGTTTTGGGAGGGCGATGGTTTTTGCGTCATTGATGATGTCCCATCAATGGAAGAAAACTTCATTTGCGCAACTCCAAGTATGCCAATATTCTCATTTTTCAAGACCGTAATGGTTCAGAAATTTGTTCCAATTTTAGCTTGTGATCCACCTTCAATGAAAAATGCTCAACTTCAAACATCAGACTCAACCGATCTTATAAAGAGGTACTTTGTTTGGTACTTGGGGATCCAATTGGAGAGCGTGAGGGTGTGTGTGCGTGTGAATACTAGCTGATTGTACTTTGACACTTTAGCAATTAACAGATAACATAATGATGATAACACAATTCAAGGTATCCAAGAACATTTTTTGATACCGTCTAAATTGCGGTTAGTTTCAAATGCATCAAAAACATCTAAATGCTCAACTTCAAACATCAGACTCAACCGATCTTATAAAGAGGTACTTTGTTTGGTACTTGGGGATCCAATTGGAGAGCGTGAGGGTGTGTGTGCGTGTGAATACTAGCTGATTGTACTTTGACACTTTAGCAATTAACAGATAACATAATGATGATAACACAATTCAAGGTATCCAAGAACATTTTTTGATACCGTCTAAATTGCGGTAGTTTCAAATGCATCAAAAACATCTTATTACAGTTATGATTTAGAAATGAATCTTTGACTGCAAACATGCATTCAACAATTGCAATGTCTAATCTGGTCTAAAGAGCAAAAGAAGCTTACCTAAACGGAAAGAGTAACCCACTAGCGGTGTGTTTCGTCTTTGCAGTAACTGGAAAAGTAAAACACACTGGAGGAAAAATTCCTTGTACGCTGAACACGGAGCTTGCTTATCTACCACTTTTTGGAAAAGTATGAAGTTAACCAAGGCAGCTAACACTCTTGATAATGGCAATGAAGACGAAATCAAACCTAGTTTGTTTTCCCATCCGTTTAGGTATAGCTATTTATTCAATTGCGGGGACATTCTTTGCGTGGAGTGTATAAAAGTGGGTCTTGAAGAAAAATCGACAAGGTCAAGACACCTCGAATGCGTTCGCCCATTTCATGCCGTCGAGTTTGAAAAGAAGAGTGAGGGCTTGCCCATAGATTTCTAGACACTGGATGTCGGACGACCGACCACTCGGCTGGTAAAACAGTACGATGGATGGTCTCCTGGGACTTGATTACAAACCGGTTTATTGTACTGTTTAGCCAACCGAGTGGTCGTGTCGTCTGACATCAAGCGTCTAGAAATCTATGGCTTGCCCGAGCTTCTCTTCACCTTAACCCGAGAGGGGGCCTTGTCGACTATTTGAGATTTTTGTGAGCTTGAATTTATGGGCAGAATTTGTATTCCATCATCTCCCACACATTTACGCAAATTGATGGTAAAGGGTAAACACATGTTTTTATCTTCTCGGAGCAATTGGATGGAATATATGAATTAATCTGCAATGAAGCAAGAGGAAAGAATGATTAAGCAGAAGACCTTCGTGCTGCTCTTAGACCCAAATGGCCAAAAATACCAACCACTATTGCTTTCTTTGTGTTGCACTGAAACATCATGCAATGAAGGTTCAGTGTTTTGGGGATGTTTTTTGGCGTAGAAACCACCTCGGTTGTCGTATTGGGACATTGAAGTAGAAGCTACATGATGTCAGCACAAATTTTGGGAGGTCAGTGGGTACTTTTCAAAACAGAAGAGGTACTTGAAAAACCAAACACAGGGAAATATTTGACAAAAAACGTTTCTAAGGTTTCGAAAGGTGTATTGCAAAAGTACAAAATTCTAAAGTAGAAAAAGAAAGCCTCCCAAAATAACTTTTTTGGTAAAAAGTTTTTTAACCATGTTAGTGAGTAAAACTGTGACAATGTAGAACTATGCAATTCAAATTTTGATGGTGACGTCGTCTTACTTTCCTGCTTCAATGTTCCAATATGCTTGTGTTAAACAGAAGTCCATGTGGCAAGTGTTTATCTTTCTGGTTTTTATGAATGACGCCTATTATCTACTGGATTGCTTAAACGGTTTTTTTCGCCATCAGTCAGTTGCTACTTAAAGAACACGTTGATAATCCTACATTTGCAATAGTCACTAAGCCGATTGGAGGGAAATATTAAAGCTTAGAATTACACTAACAAAAGATACACAAACCAAGAAGAATGGAGCAAAAAAGGTGCATGTGATCTGATGCGTATGGACCTTCCCTTCCCCAAGAGGGAAGCTTCAAGACAATGTACGAAAATTACCTTCGAAACAAATTTGCAGGTATGGCTAAATGTATCTTAGGGTACAAGTTGTTATTAGTTCTATTTTCTTTTCAGACGTCACAATACCCATGTGTTGATAAGCCGTATAATTCCAATAATGCTTTCATGGAGCATCTCCATTTTTGTGCATCTCCATCTGATAATCACTCTGAAAACAATTCTGAATCAACCAAATATGACCCCTTTTTGTAAACGGTGCAATATATCATGTTTTTGTTTCAATATCGTGGGTTTTTAAGGGTTGCATGAATGAACGATACTTTGAATAGATTCAAATCACAGGCAGGAAAATTAAGAGGTCGTTAGATGTTGTCTATGAATTGGACTATTTCAGCTCAGCGTCATCAGTTTCAGAAACAACTGCCATCTAGGTACTGTTCAAAGCAGTGTCTTCTTGCTAAGTGGCTCGTTCAAGAAGCCAAATTTGGCCCAATGTTGGATGAATGGAGCAAGTAACCTAGTTCCAAAAATGTCCAAGTTTTATTTTTCGGGGTTTCTCTATGGTTGACAATGGGGGGGACCCCACAAAAATATCACAATAGGTTTCGTGGAAATGACTATATTTGTTCCAAACAATTGACTAGACAAAATTGCATGTAAGAAAAGTATGTATAGATGACTAGAGTAGATTGATTTGGTGACTAGGAGGATTGACTAGATGTTGCAGGGTTTGACTTAGATCCATCCTCCATCCGGGTCACCACGTCCATCAGTCCTCCCCAACCATCCAGGCATTGATGTCTCCCCCAGCGCCTAAGGCACCCCACGGTCGACCTGCCCCAGTCACTACTGCATCCACAGACCATCCGTTGCACCCACGGGTGGCTCACTGCAACCACGGGCCTTCCGCACGCATCACGCTCTTGCAGCAATCACAGCCATCCCGCTGCACCATGCTCACCCACTGCAACCACGGCCATTCCGCACGCAACACGTCTCTTCTGGGTCCTAGTTCCGCATTGGCGTCCCCAATCGTCTCAGGGAAGGTATGATTACCGGATGGTGGCTGTTCACTAGATATTTATTGATTGGTTGTGGAGGTATTTATAATAAGAGAAAATGTCAATGGCAAGTATGATGGTGGGAGCATGAGTATTGGTAAATGTAAATTGATATCAGTGACTAGAATATAACGCTTATGTGTTTCCAGACAAAAACGGGACAATCATGAGGAAGTCTTGAAAGATTGTGCATAATTTTAAATGGTCAAAATATTTCAGCCTTCATTACACAAGGAGTAAGTTTTGTAAGACAAGTAACAACAAAAGGCAACAAAAAGGAAAAAAACAAGATTTCAAAATAATTCAATGAATTTGCTAGATAAGTAAAATATTTTGTTTAGTAAGTGGATTGTTCTAAAATTGTTGATGAATTAAGTCAAATCTGCATGATTATGGTCTGAACTTTAATGGCAGAAATTGAGATTATGTTCTAATGTTTGAAACCAGGGGAGCTAGGGTCGAGATGTCTCAACAAAGCTCAAAGCTGAATGGCGCAGCACTGAAGTTACGGGTTGGACAAAACACCTTGAACAGGTAACTATCCTTGTCTTGCTCTCTTTTTCTGATGTATTGAAGCCTACTCTCCAAGACCACTTGAAATTGATATTGATGGAAAGCTTCACATAAGCATAAATAATTTAAAGTAATTTGCTAACAATTTCTTAAGGTTGACCGGATTGAGTTAGCTTTTGGGCCTGTTTAATGTCCAGAGGTTTTAGTTTCGCAATCTAGCTTCTTGTACCTCAAACTATAGATCTGTTCATCAAACTTCCCGCGTCTGTGGTTTTTGCTAATGAATCTTTAGGTTTTGCGAGCTGATCTTTGGGTTCCCCAGGCTTGTAGGTACTCTCCCCCAATGTGACTTCTGACGGCCAAAAACACTCTCGACTTGTGCCAGTGAAATGTAGCTATTGTTTCAGTAACAAATTGCCATTCCTACAGTATAACCTAGAGTATTTAGAAGTTATTTCTTTTTAAACAAATTTCTGCCCAAATTGGAGACAGATTAGTCAATGTACAACCCCCAATTCAAATGAATCACGCAAATGAATTAGAATGTATTGTTTTTCACCACTAGTGAGTGACATGCCAAATTTCTTCTCATTGGGAGCAAATATTTTAAACAGTTTGGTTAGGAGCATATTTGACAGAAAATGTGAGTTACTGGCAGAATAGCCAGAATATGCCAAAAACATGCCGACAAAAATTTTAATGTGAGATGGGTCTGAATTTTGCAATACACCTAATATTCTGGCTTGTGTATATACCACTTGGTATCAGTACAAATGATCTAGTAAAGACCTGCCTACAATTAAAAATAGTTAGCTGCATGCAGTATCCTTGGTGTAGATAGAGAATGGCATAGATTTTTTTTTTTGATTTAGTAGTGATTGGAAGATGTAAGTTTCAGGACATAATAGTTGCCTCAGACTAAAAGAGATAGATGGCAATGACAAACATCAAAGGGAAGTATTACAGTTCCATCAATCAAGTCAACAGAAGGGGAATGTCCAATTCACTATTATACACCACATTTTCCAAGGTTGAAAACATTGCCATTAGACTTCCAGAGTATGCCAGATCCAAAAGATATGCCACATTTGGTTTTTCATACTACAAATGTCAGGAAACAATCAATAATTGTACAAAACTACATGAAGAATTCACTACAGGCTTGATTAAGAATGAAACCGGAAGCTTTGAGACTAGCATACATATGCCAGTTCAGTTTAGTTGGTGGTTTAGTTGGTGGTTTTGTGCTTTATTGATTATTTGACCCATTCAATTGAAGAAACATAGCACTTTGTAATCTATTAAGCCTTTGGTATACTTTTCAAAGCTAAAAGTGGTACACAAATTGACACGGTTTCTTTGCTTAAACTGGTGGTTAATTGTTAAAATTTGGTGTAGAAAGCACCCAATTATCATTTAGGTTTAAAATGGAGGCACTGTTTGTGTCATGTAACTGGACCAATATTCTCAGTCACATTTGGCCCATATTTCAGCTGGAACCTGTTCCAATTTTCTGTGATCCGTGAAACAATCGGATATGATCACAACATCAGTGTGCTTTGCTTTTTTACCCCTTTGCGCCCAAATGCCTGTCAAACGTAAAAATAACATTGCTTTTTCCAACAAAAATTGAACTTCTGTGTCAAAACGAGCTTAAAGTCATAACCTTTTAATTGTGTCTAGCATTATCCTTTAGTTCTTGTTCGTATAATAGCCCCGCTAATATCAACACTTGTAATTGACTCATACCACAGTCAAAACCTCGACATATCACTTCACAGTCAAAAGGGGGCGCTCAGGTGCAACGGAGTAAACACGAACCTCCGTGAGCATGTCCTATTCTCGGGTGACGTCGACATAATCGTCCAACGTAAACTTGAGCGTTCTTCCGTGCACTTCAGAGTTGGGAAATCATTGCGATGTGTACAGCCCCTTCCGGCTTGGCTACAACCCTCATCACACCTTAACAAGAGAGTTTGTCAGCCAAGACCTTGAAGCGACCACAAAGAGATCTTTGGAAGAGGGAGGAAGAAGCCACTTTCCTCAGACAAGCTTACTTGTGCATCTTGGACTCCAGGGAGAGATTGATTACAATCCAAACCAATACAGGATTCCCTACCGTCTGGCGACCTCAGTCCAACCAACTCGGGAGGCAAAGAGCGTCGTTAAATATTCCAGATCAAAATGGACCGATGATATGATGAGCTTTCTTGTTAGGTAAAAAGCCCAAGCCAACCCAGTCACAAAACCACCCTTGACAAGTGAAATCTCTCATCGAAAGAGCCGTTGGAGGAAGTTGCTGTCAACCACGAGAGGTGTCGGGATTCATGGAGCAGTAAAGGATCGTTGAAAAGGCGTCACTGAGGTTCCAGGGAGGATCATTGAGGATTATTTGCTTGGAGAGATTCGACGATACCTACGCCGATACCTGCGGACTCATCTCAGTCGGAAAGCTGGTCCCAAGAGCCCCATTCTACGGAAAGCCGAAGTTTACATAAACCTCCTCGTAAGATTACCCCTTGGTTGTTCTCTTGTTCATCTCGGCCCACCTTATCCTTTTTGCAGGAGCTGGACAGCTGAGTCGTGTTTATGCCCAACGCATAAAGGTTAGGTAATTAAGTGAATCTCAAGCTAGTGAGGTGTTACATCATTTGAAGTAGTGATCTCCCTATAAGAAAGCTTCTTGAGAGTGACCACAAGTGCAAATGAGTTTGAGGCGCAGGCAGATTGATCACATCAGTACAACCAACTTGTCTCCAAAGTTACGTTTTTATGATTATATGCCCTGATTAGGGTTATGACCGTAGACCTAAAGATAAGTCTAAGAAACTAAGCCCATTTACTAGTTACTAAGTGCTCTTATTCAAGAGCTATCATAGGAATCCATCTAGTTCTTGGGTCAAGAATACTCGATGCGTGTCTATTCACCACGGGTATTCAATAAGTCAGGACCTTTTGCCCTTGACTGTAGATGGAACAAGTGTGAACAAACTAAGTCTATTGTGACGAACCCTTTTTTACAATCTATCAATCTTTTGGGTCCAATTACTTAATGAATGAGCAAAATACGCGCTGAGGTTCAAACGGGCTTTCAGAGTCCCATTTTGGTACTTTAGTTTCATTATTATCAATTTTGAGCATTGCGTTACGCAATCATCAATGCCATCCTCAACACCATGATTCATCCAAAGAAGATCACGTACTTTTTTACACTTGCCTTACATGCGTCTCGTTTTTTATTAGATAGGAATGGATTGAGGAGGGCTCTGTATCTAGAAGTGTGCAAAAGTGAGATCAGTGCACCATAGCAATTTAATTTTATTTCCTTTCCAAAACAACGAGTTTACCTGGGCCCCAGATCCAAACCAAACACATTTACATAATGTTCTCTTATTCTACGTGTCATATACGGTTTTAGCTACCCTTCAGGCACTCTTTAAGAGTAACTCAAGCCTTAGAGCCAACTCTAAAAGCACAAACATTTCAAATATGTGTTGCGTTTGAATCTGGGATCCATGTAAACTCAATGTTTTGGAACAGAAAAGAAGGTTCAAAATTAACTGCAATGGTGCTGTGATCTCATTATTGCATTCTTAGTACTGGGCACTAGGATTGAGTGCAAAGAGAATGAAACTATGTAAGACCAGTATTTAAATGAGTGAAACAGGCCAAGCTGGAATTTTTCTGAATTGTTTGTAAAATGTGACAAGCACCACCCACTATCTTTGTGAATTAACTTGAATGAAGTTTTACTTACTTCACAAATTTAGAATAGTGTTATAGCTTATAAAAAATCATTGACCAGTGCTACATGAGCAAACATATCTAAAGACCTTTGCCTTATGAAAAAGGCTTTGTTCACCTCGTTCCCAAGTCCACAGAGCTTTATTGAATGGCTGTTGTGTATGTATACATGTATGAAACTGGACAAGCCATCTTCAGCTTGAAACAAAACAACTGTCCATAATCATGGAACAAGTTATTGACCATTCGTTGCCTTTAAGCCTGTGCATGTTTTGGCTTGGTCTTGTGGCTGGCTTGGCTTGGTCTTGTTATATTGAAATTAACAAAGGTGGGGCTTCATGAAAACTGTCAGGGTGTGCATCAAAACCATCCACCCAATGTAATGCCACGTTTTTGTAATCACGCAACTAAAGTACCAAAATCGGACTCGGAAAGTCCGTTTGACCCCATTTGTCAACATTAGAGCGAATCTCAAGCCTCTTAGGATTCAATTTCCTGAGCTTTGAGCACCACGAAAAATGGCGTCCGACCATCATCAACGAGTGAGAGCCCTTGTTTGTCTAATATGCAATGACAAAACCCACTTCAAAATTGCCCGGAACTAAAAAATCCAGTTGGCTGTTCAAGACTTCGTGATTGAGGGATATATTCCAGAAAACCAGCGCCTTCCCAATGGAATTTGTACGTCTTGTAGAAAGAAGTTGCTGAACTTCAGTGCTGGTGACTTTAAAGACGTCCTTCCTGTGCTGCCATGCTACAAGGCGATGCTTGAGTTTTGATCCAAACGTCTTGCTGAAAATCGGAAGTGGCACTGCCAAATTTGTGACTCATCGCAAATCTGGTCTCTTTGGATCGCGGAAAAAGTTGAGGAAGAGACTTAAACCAAATGAGGACCTTTGTCCAAGTTCTTCGTCAAGACAGCGAAGTGGAGCCTCATTTAACGTGTGAAATAGCCAATGAAAACAAAAAGTTCGGGAACCTCTTTTCATGCGACGAAGTGATCCATGGTACAAATGACGCAAAGATGCCACTTGTGCACTGCGCAAACGTCCGGGCACTTGCAGATGCAGTATTGCAGGCTAGAGGACAAAAGATTGAAGACACAAAATTGCGCTTGTCAATTGATGAGGGCCGAACCTTTCTCAAAGGGTCAGCTTCAATTTTCTAAACAAAACGGGACAACGAAGAAAAAATGAAGATGTTCAAGTCAACTGGTGTGAAGAGAACATTCCTACTAGCAATCAACCCAATGCGGGAGACTTACGAGTCTATTGCAATTATTCTGTCTAAGTTATCCTTAGATGTGTAACACGGGGATCTGGAATATTTTTTTGCCCAAGACCTGAAATATTTCAACATAACCTTGGGGTTGGGTCCCCATCGTTCTGTTTTTCCTTGCTTGTACTGTCATTGGCAAGCGGGAAAGTAGGAAGATAAACGAGATAAACGAACATTTAGGTCTCTGAGAGAAGATTATCGTCGCTTTATTGAAAGAGGATCCAAGAAGGCTGAAGCCAAGCAGTCATAGTACATGCTGGAAGAACTTGATCATGACAACTAAGTCGGATGACACAAGTCTAATTGATGGATGTGCTTCAACCTTTCTTCACTGTCTTCTTGGCATCGTTAACAAAACATTTGATGAAGTGGTAAGGATTGTTTCTGAGGTTGCTCAATGGCCAATCGAATTGCACCTGAATCGTGAAAATTACCATAGCGCTCAATTTGAGGGAAATGAGTGTAAACGATTGTTAGACAATTTAAGCAAGTGTGAGGTCATCTTACAAAAGAGCGATCGTGTCCAAGAGGGGCTTCCCCATCTTATGGCTTTGAAGTCATTTCCCCCAATCAACCATCTCATTCGCCAGCACAATGTAGATATTGATCAAGTGCAGAGTGCTGTGGCTGACTTCAGAGGGGTCCGGAAAGCTACATCCATGACTTCAACATCAAAGGCTCACATCATTTGTGATCATCTTGTTGATTTTATTGAAGCCAAAGGGGGATTTAGTATGAGCTTTTTCTGCGAGCAGAGTCATGAGGCCATCCATGCCGAAGTCATGAAGACCTGGGCAAAGTATAATTTAAAAGATAAAGCCAATCCACGACACAAAGACCGTTTTTGAAAGCTACTCTCGATTTTAATGGTTCTCATTCCAAATAGTATGTTATCTTGTTTTTCTCCCCTTCCAACCCTGACAATAAAAAAATGGAAATAAACAGAACCTCTAAGAGCCTTTCTAACCCCTAAAATGAAGGGATTTAGCGTCAGAATTCAGTCAGTGTCTTGCATATATATTTCATAAACCACTCACACATGCAAAGTGGCACATTCAATGGCATCCAATCACATCCATTTTCAAGTCGCCCGTATTGCCACAAAACTCAAATCACGCTTGCTGAAGAGGCGTTGTCCCTTTGTTCTACAGACATTGGGTTAATACCTTAAGTTATTGCACACCTCCCACTTTAATCTTATAACTCATGATAATTCTTCGAAATTCGCTTTTTTGTTGAAAAATGGAGATCCTCGAGTCAAGCAGTGGTGCCAGTAATTGTTCAGAATGAGTCACTATTAGGTCACATTAATCAGTGATTAATACCAAACTTGTTACATATACGAAGCCCCATGCCAGGAAGTTTGTTTATTGTACGGTGTTGCTTTGTCTCTTGAAAGAACCAGCAGGAAATGAATTTCGATCCCTCAGAGTGAAGTGATAAACGGAGCTAAGACGAGTACGTTACTTCAATTTCATCTTATATGGCGTTGACTAACATAAATTGGCAACACCAAAGGGAGTTTACTTTGAAAGGGCGGGATAGTTTAAATTTTGGAGCAAAATCTTAAATCCGTATATTCTTTCTCTAATGACCCATGAGTGATAATTTTGAGTGTACATTAAGACTCCTAAGAGCTTGTGGATTTCCATGGTATAGGTTTTATGTCATCACATTTCATTTCATGTAGAATACCACCGTGCTATGGTTTAAAGCCGAGTCCCAAACAATGGACGACTACTTGGACTGCTTCGAAAGTGTCGTCGGTGTGAACAAGTGGGTTGACGTAAAAGCCGCAGGTGTCCTGATTTGTTGCCTTGGAGTGGGTTCCCACCGTTTGGACGATGTTGGTGCCGCTGACCGTTCGGCACTCTGAAGGCAACACTGCGGAACAGTAAAGCTCCTCATCGCCTGGTGTAAACGGGCGAGCTCATGTTTATAAACAAAGGTGCCTTATAAACCCAACAAGATTTTCGTTCGGGTGTGGCCAGGAAGGTCGATGTATGCTATGGCGATTTTGCGACATCTAAGAAGAAAGTGTTAGTCCTGTGCAATTTTGTGCCTGGGTTATTCATGGATATGAGAAACGCTGAACTCTTACATCATCCGTCAAAAATTGAGGATGCCATTACCGCTGCCATGATGTTTGATACCATTGGGCCTTACAATGCAAGTAATAAGGGAAAACCTAAGGTTTTGTCTGAACCCGTGAAGAATGCATCCTTGAAGGCCAACAACTTGAGGACAAATGTCAGGAAAGGGGACATGAGGCGTTGGAGTGTTGGGACAAAAGAAGGTCGAATGTGTCGGTTGTAAGTGCTGCCACTCCCAGACTATACATGGACGTGTCGGTCTTCCCAAATGGGATGGATCGATGGCTTATGGCCGTTGCACATCTTCCGTTTTTGGGTCGGCTGATATTTTGGTCTTTCGAGAAGAGAATAAAACCTTACCTGACGTAACCTAACCTAACCTTTCGGTTGCAAAGGCCTGGGGGCGCCTAGGCCGCGGCACAAGCCTGCGGTAGCTCGGTTGCAAGGACCTCGAAACCAACGGCAGATTAGAGCTTAATTCTGTAATGAAAAAAAAAGATTCCCCTCATCAAGATTCGAACTTACTACAGCCAAAAGTCAACCCGGTGTCACGCGCACTTTGTGTTCTCCCATACAGAGTGTTGTTGACAGTCGGACCGGCAACGTTTTCAATTAAAACAGCTACATGTCGAGAGAGTAGCAGCTGACCCAAAAATGGAAGATATGTAACGACCATATCGATGGCTTGTGGTAGAGGTCTAGTCAGAGAAACGATACTCAAGAGATTTCTGAGATTTTTTTGGCTTCCTCGCGGGTGCGTGGTATGTGCCATGGGGATCGGCTTTGAATACATTTAGTTACGTGATTCTCAAAATCAAGTTCCGAATTCAGGGAGCCAGTGTTAGTGAGTTGATGGCTTGTTTGTCTGCTTTGGTTGAAACTGAGTAACGCAAGAGAAGTCGTTCGGCCTGCCATCTGATTTTGGGTGTCGCAAATAGCAATGATATTTAAAGGTTAGGTGATTCCTTTTTTTCTTACCGCGAGGAGATGAAATAGTGTCACAGGGCCGGTTGGGCACTCTTAGGTGGCTTGGACTAGCTTGAGCGTTACACGAATCTTTTTCCTTTTTTAGCACCACCGTGGCCTTAACCATGAACATAATCGCCTTGAATCAAATAGTAAACTCTTTGGCACACTTTTCATCCAAAAAAGTATGTATTACTTGCCTGAAAAAATTATGAGCGTCAAGTACGATAAACGTGTTAAATCGACGGAACTGATCTTCAGAGTGAGTTTGGCTTTTCTGCTGCGATAGTACGAGCCACAGAGAATACTCAAGAATCCAGGCTAGTTCGAACAATGAAGTCCACTTGTTTTCTTTCTCGGGCTCATTCATTGTTTAATCTGCTTCCTTCTCATATTCGTAGTGAATTCGTTTGGCCTTGTTTGTTCGGCTGCATCTTTCAAGTCAGACTTGGACAATTTTTTAGATAACATTCCTCATCAACCCTACATTCAAAGATTACCTCGGTCTGCCAACTCAAACTCTTTGGTGGACCAAATATCATATAAAGATTGAAAGGTTTGCATGCTTACCGGATGGTTGCTGTTGACTAGATAATTGTTGTTCGTAAGTGGAGGGATTTATTAAGAGGGAAAATGACCATGGCGAGTGTGATGGTGAGAGCAAGAGTAAAGTGTAAATGGAAATGGGTATCGGTGACTAGAATATAACATCTCCCTTCCCGGGGGAGGGGGTTGGCAGGATTGACAATAAGGAAATGTCACAGAAGATTTGGTGGGAATGGCTAGAGTTACATACAATCGACTAGAGAAACATGGACATGAAATAAATACTGTATAGATGACTAGAGTTGTTTGATTTAGTGACTAGAAGGATTAACTAGATGTTGTAGGGTTTGACTTCGATCCATCCTCCATCCGGGTCACCACTTCCACCAGTCCTCCCCAACCATCCAGGCATTGATGTCACCCCCAGCTCCTCAGACACCCCACGGTCGACCTGGTCCAGTCACTGCTGCATCCACGGACCTTCCACTGCACCCATGGGCCTTCCACGCGCATCACGCTCTTGCCGGGACCACGGCCATCCCGTTGCACCATGCCCACCCGCTGCAACCACGGCCATTCCGCACGCATCACGTCTCTTCTTGTCCCAATTTCCGCATTGGCGTCCTCAGTTGTCTGCGGGAAGGTTCTTCCGCCTGGAGGCGGCTACTCCCTCTCGCGCCATGTATGATTACCAGATGGTGGCTGTTGACAAGATAATTGTTGTTTGTAAGTGGAGGTATTCATACAAAGGGAAAATGACCATGGCAAGTGTGATGGTGAGAGCAGGAGTAAAGTGTAAATGGAAATGGATATCAATGACTAGAATACAACAGTAATAAATGGACGAATGATAGCCTTGCATTTGAATAGTACTGGGGATTACATTGCCTGTAGCGCCTAGAAAAAACCGTGAAAAAGCAAACAAAAAAAAAGAACAGAATCGGAGGGAGCCTTTGAAGGATTGGGACATACAAACGTGGGTATCATGTAGTTGAGACGACTTCAGGTCTGCCTGTATTCCAAAGGGCGTACCAAATCCCCGAAATTTTCCTGGAATCTGCTAATGGGAAGATACAACAGTTAATTGAATATGAACACATTCAAGAAAGCTTGTCGGCAAAGGGAAGCCCTCTCGTAGTTGCGAAGAAGAAATCAAAGATCCGACTTTGCGTGGATATGCTCAAAGTAAGCAAGCAAACAATTCTGGATCGGTTCCCAACTCCAAACGCCAAGGAAATTCTTAATGAAGTCCACAAAACGGTTTCAGTTTACTCGACTGCAACCAAGCGTTCTACCAAGTCTGTCTGTCTGAGGATTGAGAAAAGACTGCTTTCTGCTTTAGGAAGAAACCTCTATTTATCCATATTCTCACTCTCAAGTCTAAGTAGTCAGTAATCAATAAGCGAGATATGGAAGGAGGACGACGGTGTAATTCAACTGAACATCAACATGAATAGGGAGGCTGATGAATGACACTTAATAGACCGTTGGATGCGTGGCTGGGCAGGAAAAGGAACGGGTCCAATAAAAACCTGCGACGGGTGGAGGGAGTCGTGTATGGACGAACTTTCGGTGTTGTAGGGAGGGCGGGCGGAATTTGATTCAGAAGAACCACCGGGTAATGATGAGACAGGGATCTGAAAGGAGCAAGGAGGCAACGGCAGATCGGAAATTCTCGAGATGCATTAGGCAACCTATGTTAACCGTTCGATATGTATAAATGCCGTTTTCTCATGAATTTCAGGGGAAAACTTTTTAAGCTCGTGGTCATGTGCTTTGGCCAGAGAAACGCCCCTGCTACATGGTCTAAGATCATCACGAAAGTAGTAGAAGGTTTTTCATTTGTGCGTGCCTTCTTCGATGACGTAGTTGTATTCTCTGAAACCATTGATGAGCGCAAGGATCATCTGAAGCAAGTTTTTGATCGGTTTGTTGAATGCAACCTCTGCTTAAATCGTGACAAGTGGAAACTGTTTTATACTGAGGTTGACTCTCTCCAATTTCTTTCCAGGGGGGTGCCCTAGGAGGCATATTTTTAAGCATAGCAAACACCCGTTAGAACCACAACTTGCTTTTCACACTAAGTTAGGCAAGGATTCTCTGAGACAGATCGGCACCAACACCTACCCTAGACAATCTTTCACAATTAGTTTATGTGGGACCTTGTCAAAAGCCTTAGCTAACTCAAGATACAAAATCATTTTGCTCCAAAGCCATATTAGTCAATCATCCTTGAAAAAGGTTTCTTCTTTTCCCACGCCTGCCATTTGTTGACGGCCCTCCAGTACTTTACACATGGATGAGGTTAGAGTGAGTCAATAGTTCCCGTTGGAGGTCGTGTCTGTATATTTATTTGAAGTGAAAGGGACACACATTTTTGTGATGGACCATGAGAGCAGCTTGCCCTTGATGTTGAGGATGAAAGCCAACATGGTGAATGCAGCATGAATGAAGTTGGGAAATTGGTTCCCTTGGAGACTTTACTGTCGTCTGTTGTTTGTTGTCCTTGGTCTCGGTCTCTGTCATGCCCGTAGAGCATGACAATTAAACGCACGTTTGTTAGTTTGCCTTTTCAATTCAAGTATTTCCGATTACTTGTTTTCTGCTGAATCAGAAAGATAGAGAAGTGGGAGTGAAGTGGATCATAAAAAAGCTCTGTAAAAGACATTAAAGCGAGTGTGTTCAAGCGTGAAAGATAATTATATTGATCAGTGCCCCAAATCCCGAAACACGGAATAACTTTCAATCCCCTTCAATTATTTATCAAGCTCTTTCTACTTTCAACACCAGATTTCGCACCATTCCACATTGCAGGCATGATCCTCTATCAGCTGCTCTTCTTTTGGGGTAAGTCTTTACATAGTTCGTGCTTTTTTGGGTTTTTTATTCTCTAAGATTCCTGGGTGTACAGCAGGGTCAACTATCGATGAGCTTCAGCTCACAGGTAGTCCTCAACCTGATTTTCTTGTGCCTTGGAGCTTCTCAGGGAAGCAAAAAACCAATGACGTGGAGACATTGATGATAAAACGCTTATATAGCCTTAAGCATTTTTGTAAACATTCTTTTCGGGTTTTTATACCGATACAGGGGAATGAGTTCCCTGTAAGTCATTATAAATAACGTATTTGGTCAAATAATGCGTTCGAATTTGCCGCTCTAGAGCAGGCACCCTTTAGCGAAAGGCTGGTCTGGCATTGTTGATAAAAACGATCTAAATGTAGCTTAAAACTTAACAATGGATTGTCCAATGAATAGAATCGTCGAAGTGAGCATGGCAGCCGATTGAAGAGGGTTGGTGCTCGGTTTAATACAAAAGAGGAATATAAGGTCTTCACCAACTTTTTATCTGATGGACTGAAATTAAATCTTATTTCACACGTGATGCCTCTTCTATTACTAACGTTGTATTTTATTCCAGGGTTAAGAAAAATTCCGTGGAGACATTTAAAACAAAGTATTTGGTATCGTTTTATACCTACGCTGAATACTTTACAATTCTGAGGATTGAAGTCGTCCCCAATAGCTTAAGTGGTAATATAATACTGCAATATATTTTTTGGGATGATATGTTGGTGAAAATGTAAATGTTTTATTATTGTTGAGGTGTGAATGAGGGACATCCACGAGAACTTGTGAAATGTCTACATGCGAATCTGAGACAGAAAATAAAAATACACTTGAATTAAATATTGGTGAGTGAGCATCCTTCTCTCTCCGATCCGAAGTCCTTTCACCCGCGACGACATGTAAAACTTCTTTGTACCTTTTCAATCTTATTCAACCCCCCTACGTTCATTGGCGCCCAGATTGGGGAAGCATATTCTAAATGGACTTGTATAGAGTTTTCATAGTAAATGGGTCTCTAAGACAGTTCGATATAACCAGCCGCAAGTTTGGTATGCTTTGGTCACTTTCGATTAGATATGTTCTTCAAATTTACCGTTATTCTATTATTATTCCAAGGTCTTTAATGGAGCTTCCTGATAAAATGGGTTTCAGGCGATTGTCGCTGTAAATTGGCTTGCCTACTCCTTTTTGTCGTACGTCATGATTCGAAACTTATCCTCTTTTGTATACAACGTCCAAGTCATTTTGCAGGTCTGTCTGGTTCTGTGAATTTCTTCCAAACGCTAGCTTAGTATCGTCAGCATAAGAAGATATTAAAGAGTGGAGGGGTAATCCTTTTAGTGGTTCAATGAATAATACGAACAGAATCGGACCAAGAAAGGTTTGCTTGAGGTACCCCAGATACCACGTGTCGACGGCGCCTTAAGTAGGCGTTAACTCGAACGGCTTGAGTGCGGTTGGTGAGGAAATTTCTGATCCATGAGTACATATTTCCTCCAACACCTATTTTACTTAAACAAGTTGGCAGTAGAATATGATCTACTTTGTCAAATGCTTTAGCACAGTCCAAGTGCATAACATCGACACAATCGTTATGTTGTAGTCCCTCTATTAAGTCGTCAAAATGCTGAATCAATTGCGTCACAGTGCTAAAGTGGGCACGAAAACCATGCTGCTGGTCAGGAATGTTAATTTTCATGTGAAGATATTCAAAAAGTTTTGTCTTAACAAGGTTTTCCATAACTTTGGAAACATTCACCGTTAATGAGATTGGCCGATAATTAACAGGTTGATCCCTATCTCCCCCTTTATATCTGGGGACCATATGGGCATGTTTTAGTTGTGTGGGTCCCCTCTGACAAAGAACGATTCATTAAATATGCAAAAATTGGAGCGATGTCTAGTGATGTGAGTTTAAGGAACTGTGCCGTCACACCGTCAGGTCCTGGAGAGCTTGAAGATATAAAGGTTTTGATGGCTTCGACAACTTCTTTCTCGTTAATCGTTATGTCTTTTAGACATAAACTGTTGTCAGCTAAACAAGGGTCGTTTGGTACATGTTGAGTCGGAGTTGACAAGACTGAGGATAATTGATTGCCAAGGAATATTGGCTACTTCGGTCGCATTCGTGGCATTTTATTGCTCGGCAATCTAATTGGTCCTATCAGGGTATTGGCTTTTCGTTTCGAGTTGGCATGAGTGTAAAAAGCCTTAGGGTTTGATTTAACATCCTGAATTACTTTCTTCTTACACTGTACCTGACTCTCTTCAAACGAGTTTTTGAAAAGAACGTCTAGGGCTTCAATTTTCTTGCGGATATTTCATGGCGTCGTCAATGTTGGATTCATGTTCCATTTTGGGCACTTGGTAAAGATTAGCTAATCTTAAATATATCAAAGGCAATTGTTCTTTATGGAACCAATACTTGGCTAGTCCAGTTTTCAAGACTTTTTCGAACGATTGATTTCTCATGCCCCAACTGTGGTGAATATTTCAAGCAAGTTATGATCCGATATTGTGGTTGGAGTGACTGGAATGGCTGAAACCAAATCCGGGCTTCTGGCACAATGCTACGACGCCAAAAGGCAAGGACACACTTCAAGTGATCTTCACCATGCCGACTCCAACATAATTCCAGATTTTGCGTCTTTCTTAAAGCAACTTTGTCCCAAAAGAACATCGGTGGTTCTAGATATTTGATTTCAAAATGTTTTAGCCCTGACATTAATGCTCAAAATTTTTTTAGATGGCTGCACCAAGGGACCCGGCAAAGTAATTCGCCCTTTGTGTTATTTGGGTGATTTGGGTTATTCAGAAACACGCCATCAGATTTCTAGAAGCATATCCGTTAGCTGCGAAAATTGTAAAAAAATGTTTGTTGACGACCTTGCCTTCGGACCCGGTAAGTGCCAAAAAGGCAAATGGGGTATTTTCTCTTTTCAATTTGGTCACTATGAAAATGCTCAATTCAATCAAAAACCAACTTTGGTACGCAGATATTTACTTTTTGTTCATTAGTGATTCAAAGCTTACTTTTCAAACACTCGTGGAACGCAGAGCCAAAACAAAACGTTTCCATGATTGGAGTTGAATTCCCTTTGCGTAGAGATAGAAATAAAATTAAAGAAAATGTATCTAAAGATCCTGATATTGTTCACCTGTCTAATCTCAGTATCGGATGAAATATGGATAATTTTCGTCTATTGCTTATTCCTGATGGATTGCAAGACTGAAGTTGATGATTAACATTAGACTGGGCCATTTTCACTTAAAGGTGGCATCTACTGTATTTACCAAAGTTATTAGATTAGACACGGTCCCTATAATGACTTTTTATCCTGAGTTCATCTTGAGTTTCTGTTTCGATTTCTTTGATCTGGCATGTTTGGTGAAATCCTTCTGATTGTTAGCGACATCATAATTATTAATGTTTTTTCCTAATTTTCAAATGACTTGTTCAAATGAGCATATGAAAAATGCATGCTGGACAACAAGGACCCCAACTTGTTTATTGATCCAGAGGGTCGTGCAATAACTTTAGAGAAACGAGGTTTCAACCGTCGGTTACGTGATGGACTCATTACAACAGCAACTTGCAATAAAAAACAATTATGCTAACTTAAAAGATCCAGGATAAAGAGAATTATTTTTTGGTTGGAGATGATATTTTAGTTTCTTGGCGTAGAGATGGGAACTAAGATATGTATATCTTGTTTATTTCATTACAAACTGGTCATAAAGACCTGCACGAACAAATCTTCAAAGCTTAGAGCACTTCAGCTTACTATAGTACTGCAATCATTTGTAGAATGGACAGTAGAGCTGACCGAATGGGTCTCGCGCTCACAGAACCAATATTTATAAATACTAAAGAATTAATATAGAAATGGATAATGTGTCAATGAGGCCTGTTTTTCAGGCAGTATTTGTTTCAACTCTGAAATATTGCAAATGACGAAAAAAAAAAAATCAATATTTTGCCTTTTTCTTAAACTAAACATTCATTTTGGCCCTTGCAGTGATTCCAACACCTCGAACGTGTCTTTGTTGATGATCATATTGTCAAATATGAGTTTTACAATCTTTCCTGAACAGATCGTTTTGAAGATACAGTGCAAAATCCACATCAAAAAGTGAATACGTTTGATTTCCATAGCGTTACTGGTCCTTGTAGGAAAATAATTCACAGCATGCAGACAAGTAGCTGAACTTCTTTAGAAATATCCCCAAAATATAGTTGATCAATGCATCAAATGGCGCCCCAGATTGAGACCAATACTTCAAGCATATCGGATTCTAATTCATACCCATAATCGTTTAGGAACTTGATCTGCGATTGCTTGGCAGTACCTTTTCGGCTGGAGTTAGTAAAGAGTACTTTGTATGTCTTCATATCTTTTTAGGATGGGCTGTCCCAACATCTTTTGGTTGTGAAAAGGGCGATCCCTGCTTTCAGGATTTCAGTAAGCTGTCTCCATTACTCTACCTGGGAATAATCCAAGCAGAAAAGTTATTTCTTAACCTTGAGGTGTAGTCCATGGATTTCTTAAGAAGAGGATACGGATAAAAATTTGGGGGTGACCAAAGTGAGGGATTGGTAGAAGTTACTCAGATATATTTCTTGAGACATATTGAACAGCATCTAAGGATTCTTATTAGTTTTGAATACAATTTGGGCACTTTGCTCGTGTTTTTTGAGGATACAGCTTTAACGACAGTTCTCTTTCTTGAATAATGAATAGTGTTATCAATTTGCCCAACCATGTTCTTTGTCGTGATGTTATACATCTTCATGATTAGCTTTTCCAAGAAAGTTGAATTGTTTGTTGCTTGACATTCACATTGGCTTTGAAGCTTATTACAACAATCCAAGTCCTTGTGAAGATTGAGAAATGTTGCTACAAACACGTCTCTTGGAGCACTGACTGACAGGCGCATCGTTTTTTTTTGTTATCAAGTCAACTATACAGAGGGAGTGTTCTTGATATTCAAATTTTGTGAAAATATTGTCCTATCTGTGAATTTTAAGTGAGCAAGCCATAATATGGAGTGATGAATGTTCACCTTATTTTTAGTTGTGCCAAGTGTTATCCCTGAAAGTGACAGTTCAACATTTATGTCCAATTCTGTTCTTGGCATCTCCCAGTGGAAAAACTCTGCATGTAAAATCTGAGATGATAAAGAAATTGGTCGAACAGAAAGCCATCACACACAAAGAATTTAACATTTATTGAATCAGCAGCAGTTAGACTTACGCATGGAAGAAAAAGAGAAACTTGTATTTGTTTGAATTTGCCAAAATACACAAAAGTAAACAACACTGAAACCTTGATTGAGGTTGGGCACTCAAGGAGTGAGGTAACTTCTACAATTCACAGAGTTGTGCAGTTTAGGTTGTAACATATTACGTGATATCTTCATCATCAAATGGAGATGGTATTTGGCTGAATGATGCCCAGACGTATGAAGCAGGCCGATAATTTTTCAGGAGTGATATCTGTTCAACAACAGTTTCCTGTTGTAAGGTCCTTGACGACAAGAATTGTGTTTCTGACCTATACCAATAGAATGGTCATTGTCCAAAAAGGTTGAGTTCTCACTTGACTCTCTCGCTCTCAGAACCATCAATATAAGAGCCTGAAAAGTAATCGTCAGTAAATAAGTGATAAATAGTATAGATTCAAGGATTGATGATCCTCAGTTAGGTCACATAAGACCCATAGAGAATGCCTTTGGTCTAAGGCTATTAATTTGATCAAAGTCCGATTGAACAACATGATCAAATATTGGAAATCCAACCATGAATTGGTTGTATCAGGGAGCACTGGTTGAACTTTATTCACATTTGTGTGCATGCAAGTATCACATGGGAAAGTAGAAAACTTTAAAATTGAAGGCCTTGGTCATAATACACGGATGGGCGGCAGGAACATTTTTGAACACAAACTTCAGAGGGAAAATCTAACTAGTTGATTGTTGTTCCTCGATCTCCAAGGTCGCCCAGTTATGTTACTTTGGGTACATTGAGGTCAAAAAATGAGATTTTAGAATTGTGACTGGTCCAGAAATTATGAAAAGAATAAATCATATGCCGATCATAAATATCATGGATTTAAGTTAAATTTCCAGGCCACACGCCAATCAAATATTTCATACCAACTTATTTCATTTGCCACTTAAAAGTACATCTTGGAGGATTTTTCAAATGGCGGATCTAAAAAATAAGCTGTAAAGGGACTTTGCACGCAACCTGCTCAATTAGTTTGGTAGATTTCCAAGCTGGAATCTTTTACTAATGTTTCAATTTCAGAACGTAATAAGCCCAATCAAATTTCCTAGGACTCATTTGAAAGTGCAATGAAGTTGAAATAAGGGCTTTCCATGCCAAAGTTGAGGATTATAGTGAAATTTGAAAACAAAATTTTTAAAACTTTTTTATGTGAAACGCTTTCAATTTCTTCTTCCAGTTATCACAAATGGCAAAATACGAACCTCAAATCTTTGCTCTTTAAAGCACATGTCTGCCTTGGTTTCCACAGGGCATAACTGCTTTCGGTGCTTTATTTTTATGAACCATCAATTAATTAATAAAAGAATAACTTTTAGTTATTATCTTATACAACTCATTACTGAGATGGTAACTGAGCTTACATAAGAAGAAATATGCTTTCCTTAAAAAGCTAATTCACATTTCATCTTCAAGTTGTTATATTTCAATGATATGAGCACATTTCTTCCATGTTGCAGAGCGGGAGCAACCCAATGGGTGGTACCACTTTCAAAGCAGTTACTACAAGTTTATTGCCCAAAGTAACACATATGAAACAGGAATGGCCACTTGTGAAGCTTTGGGCGGACAACTAGCTTCTCTGGAGTCTCAAGAGGAATTCATGTTTGCGCGTACAATAGCTTTTACCTTGAGCTTTCACCAGCCTGATGAATTCAGCGGTGATTATCGGATAGGTAATATAACTTATTTAGGTAGATATCGCATGTATAGGGTAAGATATAGGTTATATAACGAACTAAATCAGATCCATGAAATGGCAATGTCTAATTGTTGTGCAACTGAATCCAGGCTTATATGGAAATGGCTCACAATGGACTTGGAGCAACGGAAACATCATGGACTCGAACCTAATCAATCTATGGTGTCCAAATGAACCAAGGAGCACGGATTCATTGAGCTACGTTCAGTTTTGGGGTGGTGCTGGTTTTTGCAGAGACGATATTCAAGCCAACACAAAGCCTCAAAACCTCATTTGTGAGGCATCGGGTAAACATTTCCCTTCCCTGTAGTAGATATTGCCCAACTCAAATTGGCTTGCAGAGTCTCGTCTTATTTTGACAAAATCCAGACATTTGGTTATGGTTCAGCGTAAGATGCTTGCGTAGCCAAATTTTCTAGCCCGTTGAGTTCAAGTTTACACAAGTTATGATTGACTTTGAAAGTCTGATACTAAACAATAAGAGTTTTGTTAGCATACTGTTAGAACGCCAGGAATTCGAACGAACAAGCTAATTTTCTAGCTCAAGTAACAAGTCGTGTTTTTGGCCCAATATCAAATTATGTGTTTCAAGGAAACTACATTACAAATTTCAGTTGATGTAAAAGAATGGGTAAATTGTTTTGCTCATTTTTTGTGGTTACTTTTAACCAGATGAGGGCTAACTCACTCATTCATTCTGGGTACACAAATAGGTTGTGAAAATTGTATTAGTAATAACTAGTGGCGTTTTGCCCCCTTACCAAATTTTGTCTTTCCAAGAAACTGCATTCCAAATTTCAACTCATGTTAATGAATAGAGCAAAGTTAGAGCATAGAACTTTTTACAAAAGCAATTTGAAGTATTGATTATCAGCCATGACCTCATCATCCATATTCCTCGGGTTCATGCTCAAAGTAATGATCAATGTTCAAGTAAAATTTTCTGCATTTATAGTGTGCACAATGGATCCTCCTACGTTGAACAATGCCAAACGTGGAATTCGTCTAATGGGCTTATTAAGTCACACGTAAGTGATGTGTTATGTTATAATGTTTGAACAGTTGTCATTTTTACTAATATGTGTTAATATTGTTTAACAAAATTGTTTTAAACATGTTTATATACTGCTGCTGTTAAGTGAGTTCCACTTTTATATTGAACATATTGATATTTGCACTAAGAAATCCTCATTCTTGAAAAAATGGCAGGTAAGATCATTGAAATTACTATAGAATTAATTAACACTAAAATTACTGGAAATATGTCAATTTGAAGTCTGAATGAGTTCAATTGATTCCGTCTTAAAAGTAGTTGATTCAATTTGCTGATTCAGTATTTGGAAAACCAAAGTAATCAGAGAAGATTCATACAATTGTTTTGGAATCATTGCAATAATGGTAATTTTTTGCAAATTGAACATTTATTGAAGTGCTGTAGTGTCATGAGATGTTGAACTTAAGATATATATTGCATGTAACTTGATTTGCAGTTCATAGTACCACCAATCAAGCTAAATTTAATGACCACAACATTTTTGTTAAAAGAGTGTTAGCCCTTTATGTTACAATAATGATACCAATATCTTTATTCTAACTATTGTTCATGGCATGGCGTAAAAATATATGTAAAAGATGGTGAGTAGATGTAAATCACTTGATATTGGTCGCCATCAGTTTCAACTTCTTATTTTGAATTGTTGTGATAGAATTGTAGAGTGTTTCGTATTTCCCGCACCGTCACATTCCATCATGACGTGTTAGACGTCATACTCTTCATATCATCAGCAGCAAGCCTAAAATTTTGTTGTTGCAATTTTGTAATATCAATTATTGGCATAAGTAATGTACAAAATATGTGACTAATATCATTTTCGTAACCATTGATGGTATGGGCTTCAAAACAAGCATCTAAATATACTTAAAATGACTTTAAACATGTCTTAAAGTACAACAACTGAAAAGTGCTTATTAGGTTTTCATAATAAAGCAAGAATTTGCTCTTAACAAAATCCATCAATACTTTTTGCCAATAATATTATTTGTAGAAATTGTTTCAAAAATATTTTGACCAAATTTCAAGTAATTTGGTTAGCTCGTTTTCAAACCATGGTTCTTGCTCTGGGAAAGGCCCTCAATCCAAAAGTAGACATACTGTAGCTCTGAGCTACATATTGTTCTTTTAACTCATTTGGATGCTTCATAATCATGGAATAATATATCTTAAGTGATATGACACCTGCCTTATTTGACTATTTTGCATATTTTGGATGCTTTTGCAAAAAAAAACGAGTCCAAAGTTCAAATTGAGATCTAGTCCACTGTATTTTGATATTATTCTGTGCCCCTTACATAATGCCTGTGTTTTGTGCAAACTTCCTAATGAGTGGAATTTTTAAACTCTACTAAAAGATAACTCATTCATTTTTCACCATTGCCTGATGTTTATTGTCAAATGTGTGGATTAAGACAAAATTATCAATTGTCTATCCCAAATATTCTAATATGTTAACATTTATGTACATGTACTTTATTGCCTATTCCATACATTTCTTTTATATTTTGTCAGTGTAAGTTTCTCATCAATTAGTAAAATTATTCTTGTTGATTTTCTATTTGCGGGTGTTTTCGAGCCAGTTTGACGCAATATTTCACAGATTTGAAAAACGATTTGATTGTTCTTTTTCAATTTGATGTTTCTGGGTATTTCATTTATTCTTCTGACTTTCAAAATCAATTCAGAAATATCTAATATATGGACGGAGTTGTATTTCCAGGAGATCATTATTTAATTAAAAGCACTTAAAAATACTCTGTGGTATAGATAATTTTATTGATACTAGAGTTACTGTCTTGATTCAACGCAATGGCCTAACTTGGCAGTCAAGGGAAAGCCGTGTCGTTTCCTCTCTTTAGAGTCCCTGATTACTCATGTCCTCCTCGTACATCTGCTATCTCGTTTCCCCCGTCCCCGCTTCCGCAACTGTCATGGCGCGTTGATTCTGACTTAACGGCCCCACTTACCTCCGCCACTTGCCCGCCAGTCCCAGACCCCGACCCGCGTGCCCGCTTCTGCACCTGCCAAGAATAAAAAGCAATCTGTTCATATTTGTGTAATCAAATTTTTATCGAACTGCATCATTGATAAGTTGGATGATGGAATCTGGCGGTTTGGATCTATTGAGGAATCCATTTGCCCAATATGAAGATGCCACAATCAGATGAACCAACGCTCCTAGATCTTCTCAACACGTTCCATTGGTGGATTTGGGCTGAAAACTAAACCGTAGACGCACGGTATTCAGCACAAACTTCGTAGACCGAATTCAATATGAGCTCCAGCTATTTGAATATCATCGCTACGCCAATAACTCCATCATAGCATGATATTGGAAAATATAAGACTAATCTGAACATATTCACTCAATTCTATCTGACCTTGATCTGTTAATAAGACTAAGTTTCTCGAAAGACAGAGCCCCCAGGAGGGATATGCTAAAGATTTTTTGTGATCGAAATGAAAAAAACCTTAATTTTTTTCCTCTGATCAAAGCTTGGGTTCACGAGAAAAGGCGCTCTAGATTTCAACTCTATCAGATGTTTGGGCAAGCTCTGGCCCCACTAAGGAAACGTGCTTGTCAAACCTACAGGGTGGTTCAGATAAATTGTCACAAAATTGAATGCAAGGTGGATCACAGGCATTTGTTGACACTTGAAATTTATTTTATGAAAAAAGTAGGTTTCAATGTCAACAAAAGATTTTTCATAATGGTTGCTGCCATTATGAACAACAGTCTCAACATGATGGCGAAAGCTTAGAGCAGCTGCGGCTACCTCACCCAGGCTAAGTTGGACATAATCTTCTTGATAGAGGCCTTTAAAGAGCCCGTTGAACCATGAGAGGTCTTGCAGGCAATGCTCTCAACACGTCCCCAAAGGTTGAAATCACAAGGGTTCAAATCTGGTGAGTTAGAGGGCCATTGATCTGGGTGCCAAAGAGTGTGTACCCTCTTTGTCAGCAGCTTCAGCGTGGTCTTGGCTTTGTGAGCAGGTGCTGAGTCGTGCTGAAAGATGTACGGCCTTCCTTGAGCCACTGAATTCATCCAAGAAATTACAACCTTCTCCAGAACATTGCAATAAACCTCTTTGGTGACTTTTTCTTCAGAGGCAAAAAATGAGGCGGCATGGCATCACCATCCATGCTGATCACCCCAAGTACCAAACTGAGGCTGAATGCTTTTGTCTGCATGGCTGGCTGAATGTCTTTGGCATCCGTGGAGATACAGGGCTCATTACGGCGGTTCGTAGCCTTGTCCACAGTAAAGGTTTTCTCATCTGAGAAGAACTGAAGATGTCCGTCACTGTTCTTCAGAGATGACAAATATTTTTGCCTCTCTCCACTCAGATGGCCTTTTGATGTTCATTTAAGAGATGCTTAACAGTTCTGGCTCTTGATCTGTATCCCAGGTTCCTCTTGATGGCCCTTTTGATCGTCGAAGTGCTCACAGTAAGTAGCTCAAAAAAAAGATGAAAGGTCCTTGGAAGTTCCTATGATCAAGAACTTTCCGAGAACAAACATAAATAGAAGGAATCACATTGGAGAAGTTTTTTATACTTAAAAACATGTTCTTAAACTCAATTACTCGTAAAATAAACGAATGCATAATACTTTTCCAGCCCTAACTACTCCATACTTGATTAAATTTCTCGTCTTGAACTGCTGGGATTCCAATCTCAGAAGCGGTAAGGAAGTCCGCAAAAAATGGCCATAAGAACAAATGAGACACACTCTCTCTCACTATAAATGTCAATAAAATTGATGTCTATTTGAAACAACTGCTTGATCTTTTTTGCAAGCACAAAATTAAGGAACATGTTGACAATGTTCGAGGGCAAATTTGCAATCATTTGCTATGTTACGAATTTGACTCTTTTGCATCTTTTTGACATCCATAGAGATTTGTGAGCACGAATTTATGAGAACAACTTGTATTACACCATCTTGCAGCACAGTGTACGCAAATTACTGGTGGGAGGTAAATACATGTTTTTATCTTTCCGGAGCAACTGGATGAAATCTGCAATAAAGCAAGAATGAAGAAAGATGAAGAAGAACCCCTTTGAAGCTGCTTTAGTAGCCAAAAATACCAACCATTTTTGTTTTCTGTATTTTGCACTGAAACATTTTAGAATGAAGGTTTCGTGTTTTTGGGGATGTTTTTGGCGTAGAAACGGCTTTGGTTGTCGTGTGTGCTCGTGTTAAACATAAGTCCACACAGTTGGAAAAAAACCCTTTAAAGTTTTGATGGAAATTCCCAAACCCATCTTGGCATTTTTCTACCTCAGAAAACCATGGGCAACAATTTTGATTTTATTGCTTATTACATAAAAAACTTTCCTAAAAACATTATAAAAACTAAAATTTTCAAAAACCTACTCAAAGTAAATTGGGAGCACAATAAGTTATCTCTTGAATATAAATCATGATGTTATCCCTGCACCGCTACTTAGTTCCATGGGATTTAGTGGTCCAAAGTTCATCGTTCTTGGGGCAAAAAACGATGAAATTGGGACCACTAAATCCCATTTTACTAAGCAACTGTGAAACAGATGATATAATTATTTATATTCAAGAGCTAACTAAGTGTGTTCGGAAATTACATTGCGTAGGTTTTTGAAAATTTTAGTTTTTACTATGTGTTTAGGTATGTAAGTTTGTTATGTGGGTTAGAAATCCATAAAGCAATAAAATCAAAGTTGTTCCCTGTGACTTTTTGTGGTAGAAAAATGCCAAGTTGTGTTTGGGAATTTCCCTGGAAACTTGATCGGGCTTTTTGAACACCGTGTCCATGTGGCAAGTGCTTATGCTTCTGGTTTGTAGAAATGACGTCTACCATCTGCTGGATTGCTTAAAGGTTTTTGTTTTCGCCATCAGTCAGCTTTCATTAAAGAACCCATTGATAATCCTACGTATGCGATAACTGATAAGCCGATTAGAAGCAAAATTTAAGCTTAAAGTAAAACATTGGAACCCGCTTATATTGTCGCCCTCGGGACCGAGCTAAATTGACGATATATCCGGACTGACGATATATCCGGATATTCTCTATCAGGTGCATAACGAAGTTACATACGTAAATATCTACGAGTGTTTAAATGATATATAACTCAAAAGAAGTTCCAATTTTTGAAACTTTATTCTAATTTCCAAGGAAACCTTCATGAAAGATTTTGGAGGCACATTCCAACTCAGGACCAAGTTGAATTCGGCTGGGGTGGCAGCCAAATGAACAAGCAGGGTGATCAAATTTTTCACGACGACATATCCAGAGTGAGGCGACGTTGTAAGCGGAGTCAATTCATATAAAAAGCTGAAGAAATGAATCAGGATTTTGAAAAAGCGACGATGTAAGCGAATTGACGGTATAAGCGGAGATAAGTGGGTTCCACCTTACTAACAAAAGATACACGAACAATGAAGAAGGCAGCAAAAAAGGGTGCCTCGGATCCAAGAGGGGAACTTCAAGTTTATGTAAGAAGAATATCCTCAAAGCAAATGTGCAGGTATGGATAACTAGAGTTTGAGACACAAATCTATTTTCTTTTCAGACGTCACAATACACATGCATTGATAGGCCGTATAATTCCAAGAGCTGCTTTCGTCGAGTAGTTTAAACTTCTCCACTGTATATGAAGGATATATGTTTATTTGCATGTTGTAACGAAAGTACTAATCAAAAGAATGCGTTGCCGTTTGACTATATATCGATTGATGTCTGCTCTATTGGGAAATACGCTCTGCTTCAATATCCAGCGAGTATCACAACCCTTTAACAACTGCAAATCTGCAATGTCCATTTCATAACCAGTCTGAAAATAATTTTGAATTGGCCGGATATGACCTTGTTAATAAAATTGTGTTTCAGAAAAGGGTGCAATATACCTGTAATGTTTGAGGTGTTTTTTGTTTTTAATGGTTGCATGAATGAACGGGTAGGAAAAAACAAGGTTGTTAAATACTGCCTATTGAACGATTTCAACTTGACGTTATCAGCTTCAGAAATAACTGCCCTTTATCGTTCAAAGAAGTGCTTTCTTGCCAAAGTGGCCCGTTTAAGAAGCCAAATTAGACCCAATAAAGGCCCTTATTTGGCTGATTGCTAAACAAACTACTCGTGACATGCCATGAAAGCAATGTCTTCTTAGAGCATTAGGTGACCCGGGTCACTAATAACATATAAGATTTTGAAAGAATTGGCCAAAACGACAAAAGTGCATTACAATTCCGAAAAGAGAAATCGGCCTAATCGGCCCCTTATTTGGTAAAGGCTAGATATCACAAAGCGCCCTCTGAGTGCAGGAAGTAAACCATATTTCGTGCAGCGTAAGAAGGATATGTTGGACGAAATGCGATTTTTGTTTAACCTGGACCGGAATCCTTTATCAAAAAATGTTTGGTGATAAGTAGACCTCCGAAAAAGTAAAAAAATGAAAAACCCTGTTTGGTCCATTTTCCCACTTTTTCGACTACTCAAATCAAAGAGTTATGTTGCCAAAGGTTGGTCTCTCCTTTGTTCCGATGTCTCAAAAACCACCGAGTCTACTGAGGTGGCCTTGCGACTTAACGATTATTTTATGCCCCGTTTCTGTTAGGGAGAAGAGATCTCTCAAGAGCAGGGAAGGCATGAAAATTGATAAACAGGTCAGAACAACAATGAAAAACCTTCAAAACAACCCAGGTCCGTTCTAAACTGAATGAACACGGGGGTACCCATAACACATGTTTCCTGTTGGCGAGAATGCAAGGACTTCTACGTAGTTGTGTTCTTCTTTGATAAAGCAACATATGCACAAACTTTTTCTAAAATTACATCGTAAAAACGATCTCAAATTAATGATTTAATACACTTATAACCTTTAGTAACATAGCATATTTGAAACGCAATCAACAAATGTTGAGTCACTTAACCAACGTTTTCTTGGAATTTCATTAAAAAACCATCAAGTGGGCATTGAGACTTTGCGCTTCAAAAGTCGTATTCGACCCTAAATTCGATTTCTTTTGATAAAAAAGTCGTTTTCACGCAAAAAGTGATAAATCTGAAAACTAGAATGTCAGATACGTTATAAAGGTTTAAATACATAATTGGCTAATGGAGATCTTTTGGAAAAAATGATGGCCTTCCAAAATAAGTTTGAAGCGACAGTGTTTACTAATTCTAGCTTTTAAAACCCTATAAGACAATGAATTTAAAAAAGTGAATAACTCGTTATGGTTATAACCTAAAGTTTATTTTGATCGCTTTCGATCTAAGTAAATTGTAATAACTAAGCATATGTCAGGTAGCTATTCAAACAATTGAAGTCAGTACATTACTGAAAGTACTGATCTTTGACTACGTTTTAGACAATGGTACTTGCGGATGTACTTTACTATGTGATTTGATTTTCTAATCTGAACTATTTTCAGATGCTTTTCTACAAAAGTTCTTCAGTTGCTTCAATAAACCAATCAAGGTTTGATTTGCCTTTCCATAGACATCTAAAAAGAGAGGTCTTCTAGAAATCCATGGCCTTTCCAACAACTGACGAAAAAATGTTAGCTGAATTTTAGTTCGCTATCCACTATTACTCCGAAGCCCTTTTCAGATTCCACCCCGTCAAGGGAATGGTCCTTGACTTAGCATGATGGACCAATGTCGCAACGCCCATATGTGATGAACCTGCACTTCTTGGTATTGTATTCCTTTCTTTTCACAGCACCCCAATCAAAAGTCGCCGTTGGTCAAATAGGTCAGAACTCCAGAAAAATCATTTTGCTTCCTTGGGGGACGCCCGAGGAGACTTATGTCCAAGCGTAGGAAACAACATTTAGAACCACTTTTATTTTTTCTTGCTTTTTATACTCTGCTAGTCAAGGATGCACTAGGACGTCACAAACGTAATGGATATGTTTTACTACTCCCCTGACACAAGATCGTTTCGCTACAAAGCCGTGTTAGTCAATGATCCCTGAAAAAGAGATCTTCTTTTCCCACGTATGCCATCAGAAGGTCCACCATCACTTTACACATGAATGAGGT